>NW_015386091.1:77697-97296 GCF_001527695.2 Protobothrops mucrosquamatus | reverse complement strand
CTATATGCTTCTCACCCGGATGATGGCATAAGGCTTTGAAAACTTGGCTATTTCCCCAGATCTTTCCATTGTTCTGGTTTTTATTATGTACAGTGCCCAAAGTCGTCTGGAGACAGCTGCTTTTATCTATGCAAATAATTAATTGACATAAAAAGCCCTGGGCAGTGGTGGGATTCAGCTGGTTCGCACCACTTTGGCAGAACCGGTAGCTAATTTTTTGTTGCCCAGGCCCAGAATGGACTTCCAGAAGTGGCATCCACACAGAGAACTGGTTGTTCACCTATTTGAATCCCACCACTGGCCCCAGGATTTTTTTCCTATCACAATCAATGAAAATGGATGGTTAATGGGAATAAGAGGACCAGCTTTCTGTAAAAACTTTAAGGTGCCTTCTTCCTTCTCTTTTCAGGAATAACAAATACATTCTATGCCATATGTGCAAGATATTCACTGATCTTATAGCATATGGTGAAGCAACATTACAGTAATGTGTTCTACACTTTTTTCTTCAACAATAATGCCAGTGTACAGAATTAAAATAGGAATCTTTTTTATCTCTCATGTTTTTGAAAGCCTTGAGGAACAGAGAACAAAATCAGAGCACCAAATATTGTGGGAGGGGAAAGGAGAACTTTTGTGTAGGACAACAGCACAATAATTGTTAAATAAGATTAAAGCTTGCTTTACAGTAATGCATAACAATGGCAGTCTAATTACTGCTTCATTAACTGATTGAATTTTGCCTTTTTTTTTCCTGGAAATTATAATGAATATGGCACCTGGCTGCTAGAAAGATGCATTCATATATAAAAGAAGTATTGAATACATTTTTCCCTGTTCTATCACACCTACACTGATGAGAAAATAAGCTTCATTTTATCAAAAGATTTATTGGCAAGGTAACCAAAATGCTTAGCTATATAAGCAATCGTATATTTTGTTTAATGCTTCATTTCTCTTGAAGAACTAAAATGGTATTACAAGATTTTCCTACACAGTAAAAATGTTGTATCTGAAGATTTCTTCACAAATAAGCACATGAAGAAGTAACATTGCTTTCTGTAACAATATGAATTAAGTCCAATCAGTACACTGAGAATATATTAAATATTGACTAAATGTAAACATTTTCAGAAAGGCAGACATATTTGCCCATTGCAGCAAATGCAGAAGTCATAGGACATGTGAAAAGTTTAACATATTTATTAGAATACATTCAGATGCTTGAAATTTTGTCCTCATCTGACAAATTTATATGCACATAGAGAAGAAAGAATTATAAGCAGGAAGGTCTTTAAAAAGTAAAATATATGCCTGGGATAAATTAATGTTCTAATTAAATTTCTGGAGGCACAAACTTATAATAGGTACCCTTTTGACCCCATTTAGACATAATTATCCTGGTCAGCAAGCAGCGTGTTCTACTAGATTCTTTTTGATATTTTTCAACCAGATGTTAGGATTGAGATAGGATATGAACAAAAATCTCCAATATCAATAGAAAAGAATGTTTGCAGCTCAGGAATTAACTGAGCTTGGTTGTTTGCTTGCAGATGTTTCATGTATAGTAGTTTGCCCTCCCAGTGTTGATGGAGGTCTGATTTTCTCTATGGTAGGTCCTTAATAAGGATATTGTTTTCTGCTCAGAATTGTTTGTCTGTGATAATCCCTGCTTATCCGGGTGTCAGTTGCTGGAGAGAAAGTTATTCTGATTTTTTTTGTTTCCTGCTTAGCTTTTTTTTTAAGTCTTGTTTGAATCATATATAAGTGTGGTTTGTGTCTAGTGACAGCTGATTTGTCTGAATGCCAGGAATTTCCTACCTTTTGGGGATATAGCTTGGGGATGTTTTTTTTCTTTAATATATTGGTATTTACTTCTGTCTCTTGTTATAATTCCCTTGTTGGAAGTAAAATCTGGTCCAATTCCAAGCCAGGAGAAAGACGCTGGAAAAAATGAATTGGAAGCAAGCTGCAGGAAAGGAGGTCTCCATTTATTTAGGACAGGGCTTTTCAACCAGTGGTACGGGTACCACCTGTGGTACATTGGCACCTGGCAGGTGGTACGCGAGCATCCTAGGAAAGTGGTGGCGGGGGAGGGGAATGAACTGAACCGGTGGCAGCACCACACAAGCCTGAGCGAGAGATGGCTGGGGCTGCAGGGCTGTCAGGGCTCCGTGGAAGCGCCAAGATCAGCGCCAGGCTCCAGCTGGAGCTCGGCACTGATCCTGGTGCTTCTGCTGAGCCCTGAAGAAGCACCAATCAGTTGGAAAGCAGCTCTGATCCTGGCACTTCTGCTGAGCCCAGAAGTGCCGATCAGCTGGAATGTTGCAGCCTCTCCAGGGTCTTGTGATTTACATTTAGATGCTTGGCAACTGATTCATATTTATGACGGTCCCAGTGTCCCAGGGTCATGTGAAGTGACCAAAACCTGCTGCAACCACCCAGCAGATGGGGGGGAATAAAAACCAAACACCCCCACCCCATCCCCGCTGCCAATCCTCAACAGAAATGCTCACAATAATGAAAACCTCGGACAGGAGGAAGAGCGCTGCCGGATGGGCAGGCAGGTGTCTTGCTCAGCTGTGGCTTGGGGGGTACTTTTTTCAGTGCCATTGTAACTTCGAACAGTCACTAAGCGAACTGTTGTAAGTCGAGGACTACCTGTACTTTATCACTTTTTTCCTTTTGGTGGGGGGCTCATCAAGTTTTTGACACCTTGCTAGGCGACTGGTGGTACTCGGATATTGCCATATCCTAAAAGTGGTACAATGGGTGAAAAGGTTGAAAAGCCCTGATTTAGGAATCAGAAGTGAAGTGGCATAGCAATCGGTTCGTGGACAGCTGACAACCTGGTCCTGGTCTGGTGAGTGGATGAACTTTTATATTATTTCGGGGCTGTGTGATTGAGATTTCTGGGCTTGTTGGGCAATAGTTTCAAGTGCGTGTCTTTGGTTATTCCCAATTGTGGTGGCCTGGTTTCTATTGTGGCTGGGAGGTCATGCTCTGTCCTTGAGGTTGGATGGGGGAATGCAGATTTTTAGGTGTCTTTTGTCTCTCTCTGCTTTTTAATCTGATCAATTCCAGCCTTCTGTGGAGGCTGTAGCTGAAGGCATTTTGTTTATGAATGGAACAGTTTGTGAAACTAAATATCCATTCACAGGGACTGGCCACTTGAGTGGTTTTACTTCAGGGAAGCCTATTCTCTTTTGGGGGGCGTTATTTTGTTAATAGGGGGCTTTCTTATATTAAAAGGGGGGTGGGAATTCTCCCTACACCCTCTTCAGTAGGACAGTTGAGTCCTTTAGGTAGCTGAAGTTTTGCTTAGACATTTTATGTCCTTCAGCCATGACTGTTCTTGCTTGGAAGGGAAAACACAACACTCAGGTTTCTTACAAAGCTCTTGGGGCATCTCCTTATTTTGTATTTGGGTTATTTGGTATCAGACAATTAAGCCTACAAGGAAGGTGGCCTTCTATTTTAAATAGGGAACAATTTTTAAAAAATTTTCAAAGATTTTAAATATGACACAGCTATTAATATATTTGCTTTTTAATTGGTTTTATAGGGGAAATGTTTTTTGTGTTGTTTTTTAACATGCTGTGAGCCGCCCTGAGTCCCTCTGGGGAGAAGGGCGGCATAGAAGTTTAAATATAAATAAATAAATAAATAAATATCCATTATTTCATGAGAAAAACTGTCTTAGGGCAACAGTAGTTCAACCTAGTGCTCAAAGATTAATATCTGCTATCACAAGCTTTTGAAAATTTTGATATTTTGTTGATGTACTGTTTAAAAATAGTGTTAAAATTAACAGCATGCAGTGAAACAGTCCAAGATAACATTGCTAGATGTTTGGTTCATGTCTCAAACACTTGAAAAGGCTTCTGAAGCAGGGGAGCTTGTAAAAAGGAATGTAACTCTGAAATGTGTTAGTAAAACTAAGAGTATTCAAGTGTATTTACACTCCAGGAAATCTGCAAACATACATACTACTGGGAGTACACAGGGAATTTTAAATGTTAAAGAGAAGAAACATTGAAGGCAATCTGAGCATTTCCTCCACTTAATTAAGTTCGAGGGCCAGTCTTTCCCATCACCCTCAGAGATGTTTTGAAGTCAAGATGAACCAAACCTAGATTTCATTTATGCAATTGTTCATCTCACCAATGATGCTGTTGTAACTTCTCACAGCATTGTCTCAAAGGTGCTTTTTCAAAAGGCAACTAGATTGGGGGGGGGGTTTCCCTTGAGGAGGAGGAGGAGGAGGAGGAGGAGGAGAAGAAGAAGAAGAAGAAGAAGAAGAAGAAGAAGAAGAAGAAGAAGAAGAAGAAGAAGAAGAAGAAGAAGAAGAAGAAGAAGAAGAAGAAGAAGAAGAAGAAGAAGTAGTAGTAGTAGTAGTAGTAGTAGTAGTAGTAGTAGTAGTAGTAGTAGTAGTAGTAGTTTCACTTCTCATCCAAAAGCTTCATCGGTTCTGGCAGCATGATGGAGGCTGTATGGAGGGATTAGTTCTGACAGAATGGAGGGTGGATGAAGGATCATATTTCTTTGAGTCATCTGGTCAGAACCCATTCCTTTTCTGGGGGGGAATCTATTTCAAATCTTTCCATTTCTTTCTGTGGGTTCTGCCATTCTCCTGAGGAGGAGAGGGGAAGACTCTGTGGTATGTTTTTCTACTTTGCTACAATGTATCCTTTCTGCTGTTTCTACATACTTACTCTTTGAACTGTCTCTCCCTTGATGTTAACCTGGGGTGAGAAAGGAATATGCCTCCAGCCATCTGGCTTATCTCTCACTGTGGAAGGGAAGGTGCGAAGACCCAACAATGTCTTCACAAGCATGGGAACAGACCCCGTTATCAGCTCTGTTCCCACAGTGGACTTAACTCCTGAGGATTGGCCCATTCAAACTGACCTGATGAACTATTGGGGTGGGGTTTGCTTGGGACTCTTTTAACCTATTGATCTGAGCGGGAAACCCTCAGATCCTGCCTTCTATGCCTGCAATCAGCTTCTCCTAATAAAAGTTCCTTTTGGAATGAAACTGTTCCAAGAGTCCTGCTTTCTTGGGATGAGCTTTTGAAGTGGGCCCTGACACTGAGAATCTCCACAGACCTTCTCACAGAATTCCACATTAGCACAGACAAAGCAGAGCCACAAGAAGATGCTGGGAGCCAATTGAGCTATTCCGGTAGGTCTCCGGTTTCCCACTATGGTTTACAGACCACCTCATCCATCAAACTGATTTCTTATTAGCTGCTTTCAATACATTCATTCGGGTAGAAAGGTGAGATATCAATCACAGTCACTGCAGCCAGATCAGGTCCAAATTAATTAAAAGTTAAGCGAAATCCAAACCACTTTAGGGTTTAACACAACTACTGAGTAACATCTTCCATGTTTGGAATAGAGCAGATGGCATAGAAACTCTCTAAAGAGAAATACCACAATTTAGACTGTTTATTTTAAAAAATGCTAGAAATCACTGGCATTCACCTGAAAAACGGGTTCATATTATCAGCTAGGCTTTCGTTCTGCAATTAATACTATATAGGTAGTCTTCAACTTACAACCATTTGTAAGTTACCATGGTTCCAAGTTACAATGCAACTGCAAAAAATGACTGACGACGGGTCCTTGCGTTTTCAACTGTTGCAGCATCCTGAAAGTCACGTGATCAAAATCCGAATGCTTATTCATTACCTGTTTATTAAATTTATACACCACGCATCTTGCAGTTCAAGATGACTCTGAGCAGCTGGCAACCGGCATGTACAATAGTTGCAGCATTGCACCCTTCCCATTTGCAACCTTCCTGGGAATAAAGTCAATGGGGAAAACAGGATTCACGTAACAACTGCAATGATTCACTTAACACCCATTGGGGAAAAAAGGGCATAAAATTGGTCATGACTCACTCAATAACCGTCTTGCTTAGTAATGAAAATTCTGATCTTAGTTGTGGCCGCAGGTTGATGACTATCTGTATAGGCATCTCAAACAAGGAAGCATTTCTTTTACCTGAGGTCAAGGTGAAAAGTCTTTTTTTACAAGTCTGCTTGATCTTCCTGGCAAAAATCCTGACAACAACCTCTCTAGTTTTATTGTTTGCCTCCGGCATCCTGACTAGATACTCAGCAGTTTACAGCTATCCTGCTGTGTTAATTGATAGAGTAACAAGAGTAGCCTCTCAGCAGATTCAGAGATTTCTGTTCCCCACTGGGCCTGAAGTACATGCCAGATAAAGAAGGTTTGAAAGTAGCCACAGAGAAAGGATAGCTCTGAATGACTGCTGTAGCATATTACAACATGCCCAATAATAATAAATATGATGGCATTCAAATAGCCTGTAAGGAGTTTTTTGCCATCTGCTAACATCCAGATTACATTTGAGAATTCGTACGTACTTAAGTCCAGGAAATAAATATACTTGTAATTGCAGGAGTTTAAAAAAGAAAGAAAAATAACTTTTGGTTTTAATTAGATTACACCTGGCAATATCAATTAAGTAATATTGTTTAGAAATATTGGAAGAAATAAGAATGATTGTGAAATGAAAGAAACACAGTTAAGGAACTTATATTTTTTTTGTTTCTGGCAGCTAAATTAATAACTGCTCAAGAGTGGAACTTTCTTGGTAATTGAAAAATGGCATGGTCTTCTTGGAAAAAAAAATAATTCATACATTAAGTTTACAAAAGAATAGACAGCATTTTTATTGAATCTGGGAAAGCTTTCCTTGTCAGGTTGATTTCTTCCTTAAGGAGATAAATTAATCATGTGTGGATTTTCTATTCCAACAATATCCAACCTTGACCTAGATAAAAACCTGAGCTAGAATTAAGCAGAGGATTTGGGACCAAGACATTTAAATTGAGAAAGCCAGAATTTCTCAGGTTTGTTATAGTACTGTTGAAAGAAAAATCTTCATCAGGGTCCAGTCCAAGCTGGGAATAAACAACATGGAGACTGCTTTAGAAAGAAGGTTGTAGTTTATTGAAAGGAGAGCCAGACAGAAAGATGTCTCTGGAAAAACTGACCACATGGAGCTGAGTGGTGGGCTTTTATACCTTCTGGGGCTCTTGAGGTTGTTTCCTGTTCCTGTTTGAGGCTTTGTATTTCCTGTGTCGTGTACTTTGACCTGAGTCTGAGTGTGCCCTTTTGGTATTGGTGGGTTAATCCTATTATGTCTCCTGTCCTTAGAATTTGGGTGGGGATATGTAGATTTTAGGTGTCTTTATCTTCCTAATTTCTAGCTTCCTGGTTCCAATCTTCCTGAATGGATTATTGAATTTGCATTTCTAAAAGCTGGTCTCTGCCTAGTTTCTGCTTGGGGGAGAGGGGCTAGTTTCTGGGAGCTGGTTTCTGTCTTTTTTTAAAGATCTTCTCCATTATTCCTTCGGGGAAATATATTCTGCCTTTTTAATATTCCCCAAAATATTTCTTTCTCTGGATTCTTCCCACAGTACAATTCCCATTCTCACCCCTACCTCCAACTATCCCTAGATACTTTTTTAATGTCTTATATATCTCACAGATGAAACTTTTCTCCTTGAGCTAAATTAATGGGTTACCTATTAGGCTGACAACACAGAGACAAACTGCAGCAACCTACACGTATATATGCTCTGTTATGGAGGTAGAATCAGTACAGGTAATCTTTCATTAATAACCATTCATTTAACAACTATTCAAAGTTATAACAACAGTGAAAAAATGTAATTTATGGCCAGTTCCTGCACTTACAACCATGCCAAATCCCCATGGTCACATAAACAAAATTTGGGAGTTCAGCAACTGGCATGTATTTACAGTTACATACAATTGTCAAAAGAGCTGAAAAAGAGGGAGAGATTTAGTGAAAGCAGAGAGAGGCACTTGCGCGTCCCTTCTCTCTCTCTCTCTCTCTCTCTCTCTCTCTCTCTCTCTCTCTCTCTCTCTCTCTCTCTCTCTCTCTCTCTCTCTGTGTGTGTGTGTGTGTGTGTGTGTATGTAAAAAGAGAGTGGCCTCACCGTGTTCTCTGACGAGTTGACAAGCTTATTGAGCGGGGCTCCTGCCTTGGCTGCGTCTCTGCAGGAAGCAGGAAGGGCAGGAGAGAGCCAGCCTGTTGGAGAACAGTTGAAACCAGCTTGCCAGGTGAGCAGAAGATCAAAGAGAGGGAGGGGGGAGAGAAAGAGAGAGAGGGAGAGAGAGGGGGGAGAAGAAAGAGGGAGAGAAAGAGAAAAAGAGAGGGAGAGAGAGAAAAAGAGAGAAAGAGAAAAAAGAGAAGGAGAGAGAGAGGAAAGAGAGAAAGAGAGACAGAGGGAGAGGAAAGAGAGAGAGAGAGAGAGAGAGAACCTCATGCACAGCAGCCTCTATTTCTTTTTAATTAAACTCTTCAATTAAGCTCCCTACCCTTGCGTGCACGTGCGTGTGCAAGTTTTGCGGCTCCCATTGTTTTCTTTTCTCTGGGAAATGGGTCCAAGTGGCTCTTTGAGTGTTTAAGGTTGCAGACGCCTGGGCTAGCCTAATGCATCTAATTTAGAAAAGTAACATTTTAAAAGCTGTGTGTTGTATATGTACCACAGTCTCCACAATCGATCAAGTATGAAAACTGTACGTCAGTCCCACAATCACATTATGCAACCTATTTTCTACGTTGGCAGTCACAAATAAATGGTAGTGAGCATATCCATGGAGAATTAATTGAACAATGACTAAGACATAATCTAACTGGAACTTATATACTTTTTTAAAAAAATGCCTCTAAATGTTAAGGCTATTTTTAAGATACCTGGCTAACCCTCCCTTCCCCATACAAAGGGTATAAATGAGTCACCATCATATTAAATTGGTGATGAAATGATACAAATGAATCACAGCTATATTGTAGATGATATTATAAAGCCAAGATTGAGATGTCCATTGCACGCCAACAGCAATGCTGCATGAGAATCACCTTGGTTAACAGTAGGAAGAGCTAGGGCAATAGTCAGATAAGGGGCAACTGAGCCCACAGAAGAAATCAGTGTGGCAAAAATCTCACAAGGGATCTTCCCTAGTTTCTTGGGCTGTAAAGGCAACAGGAATGTACTTTCAGACTTGTAAGTGTCTGCTAATGTAACTAAGATAATCAAAGGCCTGGAGACCAAAACATATGAAGAACGGCTGCAGAACTTGGGTTTGGCTAGTCTAAAGAAAAGAAGAAATAGGGGTGACCTGATGGTAATGTTCCAGTACTTGAGGGGCTGCCACAAAGAAGAGGGGGTCATGTTATTCACCAGAACACCAGAGGGAAGAACAAGGAACAGTGGTTGGAAACTGAACAAAGAGAGAAGCAACCTGGAATTAAGGAGAAACTTCCTGACAGTGAGGACAATCAACCAGTGGAACAGCTTACCCCCAGAAATTGTGGGTGCCTCATCACTGGAAATTTTCAAGAAGAGACTGGACAATCACCTGTCTGAGATGGTGTAGGTTCTCCTGCTTGAACAGGGGGCTGGACTAGAAGGCCTCCAAGGTCCCTTCCAACTCTATTCTATTCTATTCTATTCTATTCTATTCTATTCTAACCTGCAATAAAGTACTGGTAGGACTTATGGAATGTGCTCCTTGTCTGGACTACCTTGTAAGGCTAACACATGCATAGTCCTTTTCAGTAGCTGCTCCTCTGGATGCTCCTTGTGGAAACAAGAACTCTATGTGGAAACAGCATTTGCTCAGGCCTTAAACCAGAACTAAATAAACCATTTACCTGTAGCTTACAGAGATCTCATTTGAGAACTTCAGGTCCTGCTACCAAATTTCAGTGGCATTGAGGAATTGCTGCTGATACCACTGCATGTTCCCCTCTCTTATCTTGTCCTGCTACAGTCACCCTTGTTCCAACCCTCAACCCCATGACTTGCTGCTGCTTTTGTCTTCCTTCTTCTGATTCAAACCCCATTCTCCCTACTTGGTCCAAGCCACATCTTCTCCCCATCTCTCTCTAACCCTTCCTGCCTTTCCCTTACATCTCATAGCTTGATTTGTGTGCTTTATTTACACACACACACACACACACACACACACACACACGCTTTTCCCCCTCTTCCTGACCTCTGAGACAAAATACTGAGACTCATGGGTGATACATTGAGAGTTAAAGATCCTCTGAGCAGGAATGCCAATTGTGTCCACAACTTAGGACCATCAAGCATTAAGCCTGACAAACATAAGGCAAAGAGCCCATTAAGGCAGGGCAAAGAGGGGCAAAGCAGTACCAAATCTGAAATGTAGTACGTACATGCCTCTATGTATTGACCTATGTATGCAATAAAGATTATTTAACTATGTCATGTAATTCTTCAATGTTCATATTTACATGTATAAAGGACACAATTGATTTTTGCTTTGCTTTAATTTTGCAGAAGTTCACAAGATCTCCTTTTGCCTACCTTTCCCATTATAGAATCACGGGGCTAGAAGGGACCTTGGATGTCTTCCACTCCAGCCCCCTGCTCAAGACAGGCACCTTACCCCCTTCCACCTCATCCCTCAAAAAAGATCAGACCAGAAGACATCAACTCTACAGGAAGGCTGAAACTTTTATTGACACAGCTAATATCGTAAGTTGATAATGCTTCTTATAATTCTCCCTAAA
Source organism: Protobothrops mucrosquamatus (assembly GCF_001527695.2). Lineage (NCBI taxonomy): Eukaryota > Metazoa > Chordata > Lepidosauria > Squamata > Viperidae > Protobothrops > Protobothrops mucrosquamatus. The sequence continues at coordinate 86,679 of NW_015386091.1, read as the reverse complement.
TTACCTTCTGATAGTTTGATAAATTAGGGAAATATCTGCCTGAGCTGATCCTTAATGTTCTCTTTAGGGAATTAAAGACAGATGTGTCTTGAAATGTTGCAGTGGCTATGCTAAAAGGGTATGGAACAGATGACAGGATATGCTTTGTACAATATCCAGGGATCAAACTAACAAGGAGATCATTGAGAATATCCTGGAGCTACACTTGGTAGAGAAAGACAGACAAATACAGGGCAATCCAGGATTAGACCTTCTAGTGTTTGGAGGGCAAAGTTTGATAGAAACTCCTTGGACTTCTTATCATAGTTTTGATAGAGAAGTATATAGAAGTTAAAAGCTAAATGTGTGATGCCCAGAGAGGAATTCCAACATCAGTGGATATATTCCAGTATGGGACTCACAAAGAATTGTCTGAGTGGAAAGTCTATGCATGCACACCTAAAGCACAAATGGCCACAACCAAGCCGCTGTGATGAAATATTGGAAGAATGTAGAACCATTATAGAAAACATACATACAGAATACAGAAGAGATGAGTTGGAAGAGAATTGGAGGTTTTTCTAGCCCAACCCTGCTGCTCAAGCATGAGACTCTATACCAGTGGTGGCGAACCTATGGCACGCGTGCCAGAGGCGGCACCCAGAGCCCTCTCTGTGGGCACATGCGCTATCACCCCAGTCCCACCTCCCCCTGCGGCCCCCTCATCACCAGCAGCCCCCCTAGAGGAGAGTTGCCCCTGGGCGCTGTCCACGCGGAGCAGCGCAGCCAAGGACATGGCAGCCAGGCAGCAGGGACAATACTCTGCCCTCGTGCTGCATTGCGCACAGATGATGCTGTGGGGCGCGGGCAGAGGGCATGGCCGCCATGGTGCTGCAGGGCTGCCTGGGCAATCTGCGATGGGCCATGGAGGTGGTGGGCGGCCCTGTGGGCAGACGGGGCAGAGTGGGGGGCAGAGTAGGGGGTGGGCGGGTGGGCGGGGTGGGTTTTGGGCACTCGGTCTCTAAAAAGTTCGCCATCACTGCTCTATACCATTTCAAACAAGTGGCTGTCCAATCTCTTCTTTAAAACCTTCAGTGATGGAGCACCCATAACCTCTGGAGGCAAGCCATTCCAATGAGTTTTGGGAAAAGTGAAAATGTGAGAAAGGAACTGAAAATAATCTGCCTTGATTGCCCTTTAATCTGATTGGGTACATATGTCAGGAACATCTATGAAGGATATAAATATCACTGTGGGAGGAAGGAAGGAAGGAATTTGATAGCTGATACAGCAATCACTAAATATGCATCTAGAATGTTCACATATATACATATGTTACAAAATGAAATAAAAAACAAAGGTTTCTTTATGTGCCTAGTTATTTAATAGCTAATTTTTAACAACATTAAACGTGAAATATGATAAGTTAACAATAAAAGTAGCTTCAGTCTGTATATACTAGAAACAGCAAGACCGTATTCAAAAAATAGTGCAACCATGAACATCTCTGAAAAAAATACCCTCTGGCATGCTAAATATTATTTTAATTCTAAAATAAAGTTATTGATAATAGCTGTAATAATCAGTATCCTTGTATCTTCCTGCTGCAGTATAACAACAAGGAAGCCAGATCATATATAAGAAATTAAAAATCTTAGGTTGCCTTTTTTTTTCAGAGCAATTCATCTTATAGATTGATTTCTGCATATCCCTCTGCCTGTATCAATCAAAAGCCTTCATTATGTAAGTAAAGCAACAGACATATTGACAAACAAGCAGATTTTGCTCAAAGCTCTTTAGTTTGATCAGCTCTCCGTCCCCCTGGTTTTGTCTCTCAGACAGAAAACTCCATCTCAGCAACAACACAAATCCTCCAATCCATAATCCACTTTCAATTTCCTGCTGTTTATGCCCTCTCACCTTCCAAATAAAATGTTCTCCCTCTTCAACCATCTCCTATCTGTATTAGAAATTGTCCCTCCCACTTCCATGCCTTTCCTCAGTGAATGGGACCAAAAGTTCAGAGCAGAAGTAGAAAACCTGCATGTCCACCTGCCACTTGAATCAGATCAATCAGGAAGGGACCTTGGAAGTCTTCTAGCCAGTGGTGGGATTCAGACAGGCTTTTTTTTTCTCATAGAACGCCCAGAACAGAGTTCTGGCACCTTTTTTGGATGGAACCTTGTAGGGTAGGCAAGGCGGGTTGTATGACGTGTATAAGTTCCGGCACCTTTTTTTTTTTTTTAGAAAAAAAGCACTGGATTCAGATATGTGAACAACCAGTTCTCTGTGTGGATGCCGCTTCCGGAAGTCCATTCTGGGGCTGGGCAACAAAAAATTAGCTACCAGTTCAACCGAACTGGTATCAACTGGCTGAATCTCATCACTGCTTCTAGACCAACACCCCTGTTCAAGCAGAAGACCCTCTACCATTCCAGACAAATCATTGTCCAATCTCTTCTTAAAAACCTCCAGCGACAAAGCACCCACAACTTCTGAAGGTAAGCTGTTCCATTGGTTATTTGTTCTCACTGTTAGAAAGTTTCTCCTTAATTCCAGGTTACTTCTCTCCTTGATTAGTTTCCACCCATTGTTTCTTGTCTTGCCTCCAGATGCTTTGGAAAATAAGTTGACCCTCTCTTTTTTGTGGCAGCCCCTCAAATATTGGAACACTGCTATCATGTTACCCCTAGTCCTTCTTTTCTCTAGACTGGCCATACTCAATTCCTGCAACCGTTCTTCATATGTTTTTGTCTCCAGGCCCTTGATCATCTTAGTTGCTCTTCTTTGCACTTTTTCCAAAGTCTCAACATCTTTTTTGTAATGTGATGACCAAAATTGGATGCAGTATTCCAGGTGTGGTCTTACTAAAGATTTATAAAGCGGTACTAATGCTTCATGTGATTTTGATTCTATGCCTCTGTTTATACAACCAAGGATTATATTAGCTTTTTTGGCTACTGCCACACACTGCTGGCTCATATTTAAATAAGCGTCCACTAGGACTACAAGGTCTCTCTCACACTTATTGTTTATGAGCAAGTTTTCCACTAATCTGATTGTTTTCCCTGATCTCTTTTTAACAAACCTATGCTGGCTTCTAGCTATAACTTTGTTTGTTTCTAGATGTTCACAGATCTGTTTTTTGATTAACTTTTCCAGTATCTTCCCAGTATTGATGTTAGGCTGATTGCTTTGTAGTTTCCTGGGTTTGTTTGGGGGTTTTTTTCTCCTTTTTTGAAGATGGGAATCACATCAGCTCTTTTCCAATTCTCAGGTAATTCTGCGTTGTTCCAGGATTTTTTGAAAAATGTGATACAATGGTTCTGAGATAACATCTCCCAGCTCCTTCAGAACTCTGGGATGTAATTCATCAGGTGCTGGTGATTTATAATCAAGATCAGACAGGTGTTGTCTTACCATTTTCTTGCTTATTTAAATTTTTATTTCTAGTCTTTCTTTTACAATTAGGTTTTTGGTAGGTTGGGCTATAGTTTCTTTTTGCATGAAGACTAATGGACTGATTGTTTCCTTGACTTTTTTCTTGTTTATATGTTCATTCTGAGCCTTTGCTTTCCTGATTTCATCTCTGTGGATTTGGGCTATCTGCTGATACTCTGCCTTAGTTATGTGTCCCTCTTTCTGTTTTTTGTTCTTGTCCTTTTTGTCATTCAGTTTAACAAAGAGACTTTTATGCAACCATGCTAGTTTCTACTTGGATTTCTTCTTTTTCTTTTTCAGTGGTATTGTATTGTAATGGGCTTTTATGATCATATTTTTCAGTGTTTCCCGTGCTTCTTGAGTTGTTTTCCCCTTTAGGATTTTCATCCATGGCATTATTCTTAGGCTCTCTCTGAGTTTGTTAAAATCAGATCTTTTAAAGTTTAAGGCACTGGTTGGATTATATTTTATTGCTTGTGTTTGCATTATATTGAATTCTAATATGACGTGATCACTCTCACCCAAGGTTCTGGCAATCTCAACTCCCTCTATCACTGAATTGGGTCCAGTAATTGGGTCTTCTCTATTAGTAACAATTAGGTCCAGTAATAGTTTTTCCTCTAGTTCCCTCTTCTATCTTTTAGATGACAAAGTTGTCAGCTAAGTTGGTTAGGAATCTGTTCAATCTCTCACTTGCTGCTAAGTTTGTCTTCCAGTTGATATCAGGGTAGTTAAAGTCTCCATTACTACTGTGGTATGTTTCCTACATACATTTGTTAATTGATTAGCAAAGAGTTGATCTGTTTCTTCTGCTTATTTGGGTGGCCTGTGGTATACGCCTATAGCAATGTCATTCTTTTTTCCTTTTATATTGACCCATATGCATTCTAGGAGGTTTTCATCCTTGGTTTTGTGTATTTCTGTAGAGATGTAGTGATCTTTTATATATAATACAACTCCACCTCCTCTTTTGTTAGGTCTGTTTCTTTTGAATAGTTTGTATCCTTCCATCAGTACATTCCAGTCATGAGTGTCATCCCACCAAGTTTCAGTAATAGCAACTATATCATATCTACCTTCATGTACTAATACTTCAGATTTACCCTGTTTGTTCCCTAAACTTTGAACATTATTGTATAGGCATTTGAGTTCTTTATGATCTTGGGTATGTTTCTTATATCTCCTACTTTGTAACTAGGGTTTCTATCCTTCCCATCACTCTCCACTTCATTATGTTTTTCTTTATTTCTTTCTTCTTTCTCTTTACTCCCTGCCTCCATATATGATTGGTTATTTAGTAGTTTTTGCTTGGCATTAGGTTCTAAAGGTCATGAAAATTGGCCCGCCCTCCCCCCTCAATTTTAGTTTAAAGCCTTTTTGATGAGCCAGTCATTTTCTGAATATATTCTTTCCAGTTCTTCTGAGGTACAGTCCATCCCTTGCCGGTAGCCCTTCGTGTAGGAAATGTAGACCATGGACTAGGAAGCTGAAGTTCTGTTGACGACATCAGTTTTTAAGTCAGTGGTTCATTTCTAAAATCCTTTGCTCCCTCATTGGATGTTGCCTTTTGTTGGAAATATAGATGAAAACAACACTTGTGCTCCTAATTGACACCACCACTTGTGATCCTAATTCTTCAACTTTCTTCCCTAGCTGTTCATAATCATTGTTATTGTTTTCAGATTCATTGTTGTGTCATTGGTCTCCACGTGTAGGAGAAGAAAGGGATAATAATCCATGGGGTTGATTATTTTAGTAAGGTACTCAGTTACATCTTTTTGCTCCAAGGAGACAATATACCTCCCTAGATTGACTGTCCTGTCTGCAGACTATAATTTTTATTTCCCTAAGAATTGAATCTCCTATCACCAATATTCAACTTTTTTTTCTTAGGGAAGTCTGGGATACGTTTCTTCCTGTCACAGGAATGTTGGGTTGTGTCTCTTTTTTTTAGAAATTATTGATGACTGCTCTTTTATAGGTGACTGCATATTTTCCTCCAGGGGGAGGTTATGAAAGTGATTGTTCAGTTCCAGAGGGGCTTCACTGGAGTGGGCTAGGATAGATAGTAGGGGCTTTGCTCTTGGTTGTTGTTTTCTTCTAAAACTTGGAGCAAGGGCTCATCATACTATGTCAGCTTTATTGTGTTCCCTGGCTCCCTGCCCTGAAGGGAGAAGCAATCTATCTCTGCAAGCATTCCTACACAAAGGCCTGCTACCATCACTTTATCTTCCTTAAGCTCCCTGTGACTGTTGTGCGTATTCTACTTACTATTTCTTATAGTTATTTAGTATTGATCCAAAAATGATTAAAAGAAACTAAGGGCGGATAAAAGAAAGTTGGATGGAGGAGGGCCGCAATATATTTTTCCTAGACAATATATTCAATCCTAGATTCAGCTAAGAAAGTTTCCAAGAAGGAGTAGGAAGCAGTAATGATATGATGCTCTTGATAAGTAAGAAATATCTAACTGGAATCTAGTTCTCCAAGACATCTCCTTCAACAACAGTAACTCCTAATAAAGAAGGGAAGAGTCCTCCAACTTGGGGATTTCCTGAATAAGAAGGGAAGCAATTTGCTCAGTGTATCTCCCCCCACATTCCTGAGAATGAAGAGATAGCAGGTCCTCCATGCTTATGCTTGTCAACCCTCCAAGGCAGACCAAACACAGAAACCAAAAACTTGCAAGCTAATACTATTTTTATTATACATTTTGGTAATAGAATCTTGCAAGTCTGAACGCACTTCCCTTCCCTTCTGCCTTTATCTTCATGAATACTAGAGTCTGAGATGCTTTCTGAAATTACATTCTGCCCCAAACTCAGATTTCTTTTATATTATCATTGTTTTGATTGCNTTGCTCAATAGTAGTAACTGTGAGAGGGATCTCAGAGTCCTAGTGGACAATCACTTAGATATGAGCCAGCAGTGTGCTGCAGCTGCCAAAAAAGCCAACACAGTGCTGGGCTGCATTAACAGAGGGATAGAATCAAGATCACGTGAAGTATTAATACCACTTTACAATGCCTTAGTAAGGCCACACTTGGAATACTGCACCAGTTTTGGTCACCACGATGTAAAAAAGATGCTGAGACTCTAGAAAGAGTACAGAGAAGAGCAACAAAGATGATTAGGGGACTGGAGGCTAAAACATATAAGGAACAGTTGCTGGAATTGGGTATGTCTAGTTTAACGAAGAGAAGGATGAGGGGTGACATGATAGCAGTGTTCCAATATCTCAGGGGCTGCCACAAAGAAGAGGGAGTCAAGCTATTCTCCAAGGCGCCTGAAGGCAGGACGAGAAGCAACGGGTGGAAACTGATCAAGGAGAGAAGCAACTTAGAACTAAGGAGAAACTTAGTTAACAATTAACCAATGGAACAACCTGCCTCCAGAAGCAGTGAATGCTCCAACACTGGAAGTTTTTAAGAAGAGACTGGACAGCCGTTTGTCTGAAATGGTGTAGGGTTCCTGCCTGGGCAGGGGGTTGGACTCGATGACCTCCAAGGTCCCTTCCAACTTTATTATTATTATTATTATTATTATTATTATTATTATTATTATTATTATTATTGTTATTATTATTATTATTATTATTATTAACTTGAACCAGGCTACACTGGACTGAATCCTCCTCCTTTTGGTGTGGCTTTTTGACAGTAAGAGTAGGATTGTTACAAGGGCTGGAAGTTGGCAACAACGTTCACCAGTTTTACTTTGGTGGGTTGGAGTCCTTCAACGGCATCTTTACCCAGGGAGTACTGAGGAATTCAAGGACAAAGTGCAGCATCTTTTAAGTGAAACAATCCATCACAATGATCTAACCCAGGGTTGTCAAACTGCCGGCCCGTGGGCCAGATGCGTCATGAGAAAACCATGCCCACCCTGTTGCCGGCAATGGGGAAAAAGCTCCGATACGTTGCGCAACATCACATGACGTCGTGAGTTTGACATGTCTGGTCTAACCAAACCAATTCAGTCTTTGAGGAAGCTCATAGGGCTGAAGGAATACAAGCGAGAGCAAGATGTGATAAAACACAAAAAAGAAAGTAGAAAACAGAGCAAAGGTGTGTTTATGGTGCTCTTGTGGGACCTGTAAACATGTGCAATTTCTGGTGCAGAAAACAGTAGGCCCAAGCTTACGAGGGAATTCATAGCAAAGTCAGCACTCAGGATACTTGCTCCTCAGACCAAGGGCCAATGGCATGGTCATTGGGGTGGGATGCCAGATGGGTTGATGGCCATAGCATTTGCTCTGTCTCCATAAAGAGGAACAGCTGAGAAGGAGGAAGAATCAGACAAGGGAGACATTGAAGCTCCACTGTCCATTAAAAAGGGAAGAGAGAAAGGCAGCAGAATCAAGCAGCGAAAATTCCTGCTTATTGAAGCTGGAAAGGAACATGACTCTGAGAACACCAGACAAATTTCTGGGGGCCCTGGGCTTCCAGCGATCCACTAAAAGCAAGCTTGTTAATGTGTAGGATGTAGGTGCCAGCCTCCATGATTGGTGTGGGAACATTGCATCCCCATTTCTGCTACAAAGGAAAAAGTAACAACAACAACAACAACAACAACAACAACAACAACAACAACAACAACAATAATAATAATAATAATAATAATAATAATAATAATAATAATAATAATAATAAAGTTGGAAGGGACCTTGGAGGTCATCGAGTCCAACCCCCTGCTCAGGCAGGTAACCCTATACCATTTTGGACAGATGGCTATCCAGTTTCTTCTTAAAAACTTCCAGTATTGGAGCATTCACCACTTCTGGAGGCAGGTTGTTCCACTGGTTAATTGTTCTAACTGTCAAGAAGTTTCTCCTTAGTTCTAGGTTGCTTCTCTCCTTGATTAGTTTCCATCCGTTGTTTCTTATCCTGCCTTCAGGCGCTTTGGAAAATAGCTTGACTCCCTCTTCTTTGTGGCAGCCCCTGACATATTGGAATACCACTATCATGTCCCCCCTCGTCCTTCTCTTCATTAAACTAGACATACCCAATTCCAGCAATCGTTCCTTTTATGTTTTAGCTTCCAGTCCCCTTATCATCTTTGTTGCTCTTCTCTGTACTCTTTCTAGAGTCTCAACATCTGTTTTACATCGTGGTGACCAAAACTGGATGCCGTATTCCAAGTGTGGCCTTACCAAGGCAATGTAGAGTGGTATTAATACTTCATGTGATCTTGATTCTATCCCTCTGTTAATGCAGCCTAGCACTGTGTTGGCTTTTTTGGCAGCTGCAGCACACTGCTGGCTCATATTTAAATGATTGTCCACTAGGATTCCGAGATCCCTCTCACAGTTACTACTATTGAGCAAGGTACCCCCTATACTATACCTGTACATTTGATTTTTCTTGCCTAAATGTAGGCAAGTTGAACAAGACAGGGGAAAATAGGGCTTCCCATTTGTTGTAGGGATATGCTTTGGAGTGCCATGATCCTTGATAATTTTTTCTTTTGGGTTTCCAAGCAAAATGAATAGCAACACTTAACATTTCATCAGGAATTTGGGTTTCCCAATTAACTTTAATGAGTTTATTGAATAGGAACTTG
>NW_015386091.1:26127-77038 GCF_001527695.2 Protobothrops mucrosquamatus | reverse complement strand
AAGAGGCCATTTACGAGGGCAGCCATAAGAACTTGTGGCATCATTTTTAAGGATGCTGGAATGCCAGAATGTTGTTTGAATATTTTTAAAAGCCATTCAGAATACTCTTGCATAATTCATCTACTTTCCTATACTCTAAAAAATCCTTTAAGACATGGAATTCTAGCCACATCAAAAATTTCTTCATGAGAAAGTTGCCTAGAGGGATTTTCATGTATCCATCTATTCCCATGTTTCTCAATCTCGACTGCATTAAGTATGGGCTTCAACTTTAATGCTGGCTGGGTGATTTTTTGAATTTGAAATACACAGTCTTATTAGAGGTGTTTTTCACACTGTGAGATTTATAATTATTTGGTATATGTTGGGAGGGGGGCTAGACCCCAGTTGCCTGGAAGGGGTACAAATTGAGCTGAAAGATATGGATTATTTCCTATAAGTTTCTCTCATTAATGCCCATGCTTTGGGGAAGGGATGGGGTTTCTGGTCTCAGCTGACACACCTTCTTTGTGCAATTCTCTCAGGATTGGAGAAAGGGTCAAGAAGGCCAATAGAAGGAGGATGAAAATATTGGAATAAAATACACCTATGGTTGGAAGCAATGATAAAACAACATATAGATTCAAAACCAGAGATATTCTTATTGGGCATGTTACCAGGAAACTATAATAAAGGTAATACTTACTTAGTTTTACATATATTAACAGCAGCTATGATAGTATATGCACAATTTTAGAAAAATGAAAAAAAACCCTACAGACGAGAATGTAATTTAAAAAAAATACTGGAATACGCAGAAATGGATAGGTTAATGTTAAAAACTAAAGAAAAAGAAGGAACTGAATACTATATGACGTGGGACTTATTTTACCAATGGTTAGCTGATAAAAACAGAGGTTAGAAAGTTGCAAATATGAGAAAATGTGGATTATGTGAGAAAGATTTATAAGGGATTAGTAAATACTTTGATCGTTATACAATGAATGTTAATGTGGGAAATACTATTTTTAACAATATGATTGCTATTTCCTAGTATATGATTGTATTTTGATAAGATTATTATGAATGTGATGATTATTATATTCTAATACTTGTATACCTAGACAACACACTGTTCAATACAGAAATGGAATTTTTGAGATGATGATGATGATGATGATGATGATGATGATGATGATGATGATGATGATGATGATGATGATGATGATGATTATTATTATTATTATTATTATTATTATTATTATTATTATTATTATTATTATTATTATTATTATTATTAAAAAAGAGGATGAAAACAAAAGCATTCATGGCTCCAATTCTATTTGCACATTTACTTAGCTTTCAATCCTATAGAAAACACCAAGTTGATGCAGAAAGACAATTAGATACCCAGTATACCTAGAAGGCCATCAGGAAATTTACTGATAGAGAATATCTGTAGCTCAGGGTTAAAATGAGAAGAAAACAACCAAGCTCAGAGAGCAATAAGGATCGCTCAGGAAATTTATTCAACAACAATTATTGCTTCTGTCCATTGCATTTTATGAATTAAGATTGTCCGTGTTGTGCTGATAGTATTCAAATGTATACATATCACTACTTATTGTGGCAGTATCCATTGATTTATCCATTGTGGTTGAGTATTTTTTTAAGAAACTCAAAATTGTGTATTACACAGCCACCTTTATCTCCCCTCACCCCCCTCCCCGGGACAAAATGTGCAACATAACAAAATTATTCAGTTTTTGTTGTTGTTAGCTGCCACATATACCACAGCAAACTATTGGAAAACTGAAGTACACTTCTCGAGGCAGAAATGGGATTTTGAAGTGTGGGTAATAGCATTGTCTGAAATCTTAGCAGTAAACACTCTTGAAAAATCCTTTGATTAAGCTTATCTTAATCCACATTGGAACTTTTTTTTAATTATTATCAACACAGTAATTCTTAACAGATTAATTCCACTGACAATTTATCTACTGTAAAAATGTCTTTTTAGAAATATAAATATAAAATTATAAAAACAAAATGCATTATTAAAATGTGCCAGTTACTTTAAACGTTAAATAAAATACCCGATAGAACTGTTTTAATACAATTGATTGTTATTGCCCCATAATAGATATTGTACAACGTTTAGCTATTTTTTTAAAAACAAATATCTGTGTTCTGATAGATAAAAGGAAGTATATATAATGTTTATGTGATCTGCCTGGTGTTTTCATTGAAACAGTGAAATGGAAATCATTTTAGAAGGGACCACTCAAATGTAGGTGTCCCACTAACTCTCCTTTTTCATTCCATATGAAGAGTTTAATTCAGTAGCCACCATCCTGACTTTTTTGACCCCCACCCCCACCCTCATTAGTAAGGCCACACTTGGAATACTGCGTCCAGTTTTGGTCACCACGATGTAAAACAGATTCTGAGACTCTAGAAAGAGTACAGAGAAGAGCAACAAAGATAATTAGGGGACTGGAGGCTAAAACATATAAGGAACGGTTGCTGGAATTGGGTATGTCTAGTTTAACGAAGAGAAGGACGAGGGGGGACATGATAGCAGTGTTCCAATATCTCAGGGGCTGCCACAAAGAAGAGGGAGTCAAGCTATTCTCCAAAGCACCTGAGGGCAGGACGAGAAGCAACGGATGGAAACTGATCAAAGAGAGAAGCAACTTAGAACTAAGGAGAAACTTCCTGACAGTTAGAACAATTAACCAATGGAACAACCTGCCTCCAGAAGCGGTGAATGCTCCAACACTGGAAGTTTTTAAGAAGAGACTGGACAGCCATTTGTCTGAAATGGTGTAGGGTTCCTGCCTGAGCATGGGGTTGGACTCGATGATCTCCAAGGTCCCTTCCAACTTTATTATTATTATTATTATTATTATTATTATTATTATTATTATTATTATTATTATTATTATTATTATTATTATTATTATTATTATTATTATTATTCCTCTTGGATAGAATACAGCAGGGGTGTCAAACTGCCATCCCGCAGGCCAGACGCGTCATCCCAAAACCGCGCCCATCCCATTGCCAGCAATGGAGAAAAAGTTCCGATACGTCGCGCGACGTCATATGATGACGCGAGTTTGACATGCCTGGAATACACTATATTGGGTTTGGAAACTCCATTGTTAAGCATCATGACTGTAAGTAAAAAAAAATAGATGATTGCACATCAGCTCTGTAAGTCCCAGTTGACATTGTAAAACAGAGGTCTTCAAACTTGGCCCCTTTATGACTTGTGGACTTCAACTCCCAGAATTCCTCAGCCAGGCAATTCTGGAAGTTGAAGTCTACAAGTCATAAAAGGACCAAGTTTGAAGACCCCTGTTGTAAAGTGAGGACCTCACATGACTGCGACTTGCAATTTCTTGTTGGCTTCCCCACTGCCTTTGTTTGATGAGCTGGCAGGGAAGGTCGCAAGCCACAATCACACGGTCAAGGAGATACCGTGGTTGTAAATGTGAGGATTAGTCATAATTGCTACTTGTTCAGTGCTGTCAAAAGTTTGGATGGTTATTCTTCTGTACACAGTTATAAATGCTAAAAGATACATGTTAGGGGTGAAGCCTGTTCTTAAACCACTTGTCTTAAAGTAAGTGGGCATCAGCCTCAGAGGCCTTGAAAATCCAACAAAGCAAACCCAAACAAAAAAAGAGGAATACATCAATTAGGATTTCCTTCAGCTAGATCAGGGGTCCCCAACCTTGGCTACTTTATGACTTGTGGACTTCAACTCCCAGAATTCTTCAGCCAGCCATGCTGGCTAAGGAATTCTGGGAGTTGACGTCCACAAGTCATAAAGGGGCCAATGTTGGGGACCCCTGAGCTAGATGGCTGTTGCCAAGTAAGATCGAAAGTCCAAAATAAAAATACTTATTTTGGATGTTGTGACATTTTATAGCTCTCTGCTGTGACCTGTCCAGAATTAATTTAAAATCAGTCAGTATCTAAATCAAATCATTTATTTATTTAAAATAGAAATATATTATGTACCTCCAGCAGTTTCTGGTTTTGAACTTTTTAGCCTTTTTTTTTTTTTTTGCTTTCTTTTCTTTCTTTTTTTATTTAAAAAAAATTATCTAGAAGTGATACATTTTGTTTAACAAAAGCTTTTTCATCTGCACAAAGAAGTGACCGTATCACCTTAGATATAAAATAGTGTTATTTAAATAGTTCATTATCAATTAAAGATCTTCCCCTGTACACAAATTATAAGCTCTTTTATTTCATATTGTAAGCCTGAGGCTATGAAGTCAAAATCAAAGCTTTTCTCAACAATCAAATGAACGGGAGTAACGCTTTACATTTTCTGATGTCAGCCATATTGTTCTCAAGCAGAGAATTTGTCTTTTCAATGTGTAGCCAAAGTACCACGATTGTCACAAAGGTGCTTGTATTTTAAAGGCAACTGGACTTTCTGATTTTTCTTTAAGATAATTTGCTTCTCGTCTGAAGCAAATGAACTGAAAAAGAAGTTTCTTGCATGAGAAGTGAAACATCTTAAAAATCCAGAAGTCCAATTGCCTTTAAAATGCAAGCATCTTTGGGACAATCATGGCCTGGACAAATGAGAACCTCCACAGACATAGCACCATGGCCACATCCAAGATGTCCTGCCAACATGAAGAACTCGAATCATAACCACAAGCTAAATGGTAACACTGAAGTAGCAAGTATTAAGAACGATATTGCTTGCCACTGATTACCAGGTAGATTCAATTCACACATAAGGCATGTTTGAATAGGCTACACTTTCCTACTTCAATCAAATATCAAACTCATAATCCATAGTTTACCAGTCTCCGTAATTATGATCATACATCAAATCAGAATAAAACCAAACAAGCCATAGTATCTTTATCAACCTGTATGTGGCTTTTGACTCAATCCCCCCCTGAAAAACAAGGGGGAGCCAGTGTGGTATAATTGTTCAGGCACCAGACTAGAAGCTAGGAGACTGGGAGTTCTAGTTCCACCTTAATCATGAAAACCATCTGGGCGACTCTCTCTCAGCGCAACCCACCTCACAGGATGGTTGACGTGGAGAAAATGGAAGGAGAATTAAGTATGTCCCCACCTTGAATTATATATAGAGGAAATCAGCTATTTATTTATTAATATGTTGCATTTCTTAACCGTCCATCTCCCTCAGTGAGGGGCTCTGGCTGGGTACAATATAATCAATAAAGTTAACATGAAATTCAGAATTAATTTAAGATTAAAAAGTTTAACAATTATAAAACTAACAGTATAAAATTTCAAAAGGTGAAAAATTCCAAGATGGGGTGAGGGGGTTGGCAGTTATTAATACAGGTGGGAGAATTCTCATGAGGACAGTCAGCCAGCCAGCCCCCTGTTTATATGGGCTTCTGTGTCTCCCACGCAAGGCTTGATGGCCATGTTTTGACCCCTGGACAAGTTATAGATCAGTGGTGACGAGCCTATGGGAAGGTGGGCGCGGCCCGCACGAAGCAGCGCAGCCAAGATCATGGCAGCCGGGCAGCAGGGACAAGACTCCACCCTCGCGCCCCGTTACACGTAGATGATGCTGCGGGTGTGGGCGGAGGGCGTGGCTATGATGCTGCAGGGCCGCCTGGGCGATCTCCTTCTGCGGGCCGTGGAGGCGGTAGGTGGCCCTGTGGGTGGGTGGGGGTGGGGCAGAGCGGGGGCGGGTCAGGGGGTGGGGCGGTTTTGGGGCACTCGGTCTCTAAAAGGTTCACCATCACTGTTATAGATTGTCACCTCCTTTAGTTAATAGTGGTGTCCCTTCTGTACATTAAATATAGATATAATGGGAATCTAGAAGGCTTTACTGCCACCACAAAACAGGGTTGCATTCTGTTCCCTTACAGAATTTCTGCCCTGGACACAAGGCAACGCCTATTCTTTTACATTCAGATGACATGGTCATCTTCCTGTGCTCCCAATTTGTCTTGCCATAATGCCTTCATGCCTTAGCATCATATTGTCACGATGAAATGCCAGAAATAAATTATTCCAAGTGCTGTAATAGCCATCAACATAATTGGAAAATTAACTAAGCATCTTTTTCTACTCTTCTACTTCACAGAAATATCAAATCAGCAACTTCTCAATCTGGGCACAATACTCCACTAATGTAATAATTAAATGTGCAAAGCTACAAAATGATGTCCTGGCAGTATTCAAACCATTCAAAACAAAAATGCTAAGACTCCTTTTTTTTAATGGTGCTCAGTTTTTAAAAATTTTGCCTAAATTCCTGAGAAGAAGGAAGGAAGGAAGGAAGGAAGGAAGGAAGGAAGGAAGGAAGGAAGGAAGGAAGGAAGGAAGGAAGGAAGGAAGGAGAAAGAAAGAAAGAAGGAAGGAAGGAAGGAAGGAAGGAAGAAAGAAAGAAAGAAAGAAAGAAAGAAAGAAAGAAAGAAAGAAAGAAAGAAAGAAAGAAAGAAAGAAAGAAAGAAAGAAAGAAAGAAAGAAAGAATGAGTTGCTCGGTGCTCTATTTATGATTGGATTACATAAAGCCATACCTGAAGTGAAGCAAAATATTTGACTCAAATCTAGAAAATGACAGAGGCAAATCTTCTCTTCGCTTTCACCAAGACTTTTCATGCCATCTCGACCATCCCACCTTCTCTACGTCACAAAGAAGATGGGTTCCCTGTGCCAACATGAGATACCTTACCTTCAAAAGTGATGGAGGGGAGATTGAACCATATCCTGTTTCAGGAACACCTCAAGACACAAACATTGAGACTATTGTACATATTGGCTGGGGAATTCTGGGAGTTGAAGTCCACCCATCTTAAAGTTGCCAAGGTTGCGAAACACTGTTATATGTTCTTCTGAACTGCCCTACTCCCTAACCCAAACAGTATAGGTATGATTGTAAACATGAAGGGGCTTCAGTCACATAGTTCTGGCCACTACTATTTTGACTAACTCTTTGCAAATACCCCTACTCCAACACAACCTGTTCAAAATCACCTATTTCCCTTTTGAATCCAGACTGATGCATAAATTGTACAATGAAAATTGTAATTGTCATGAAATAGCTTTCGACATGTACAAAACGTTTAACCAAACTTTAAATGATTGCACAAATGAGTTTCTTAGATTAATCCAAGGTCTGTTAGCATGACTGATTTTCAATCAGAATTCCAAATGCTGTCAGGTGGATTATAGTTGCTCTTAGTTACTAAAACTGTTTGGCAGACACCAAACATTTGGTATCCATAGTTTTAATGTGGTCTTTCAAACCACATTCAGCCCTTGATGAAAACACGGCGAGATGTGTATGTATGAGGGTGAAAGTGTATATGTATGTATGTATGTACATATAAATTTAGAGAGAGAGAGAGAGCATCTGGAGCTCAGTGAAATATTTTCTTGCAATTTGCTCAGTTGTTTTAATATTTACAATGATCCACCATTTTAGCACAGATGTTAGCAAAAAGAATCCTTCCACACTCTTTCTTTTTTGTAAAGACTTTCAGCAATTCCATTTTTTTAAGATGCCAGCAGCTGAAGAGTATTTCAATACAATGTCTTCAATTAAATTAGCATTCTTGTCTATTTGGCATTTTCTGCTTCACGCTGAAATAAATGCAGGTTATCAGACCAGGGTTCAAAGGGATGTGTGTAAGTTTGTTATTAGCTACAGGAGAATTTCGCCACAGGTCTGTGTCTGGGTACTCCAGAAATATTAAGCCTAATTTCAGGTTCTTATATTGAATTCAGCAGTTCCTTATCAACAAATCCTTTTAGTCAAGCAAGGTAAGCAACAATATGCATTTAATTCACCCCAATTATGAATGCATCTAACCTAATTTCTAGTATCGTCTGAGCCCAATAAAAAAGATTGCAGAAGCCCAGAATCGCTTTGTAGAGTCATGGTGGCGCAGTGGTTAGAGTGCAGTACTGCAGGCTACTTCTGCTGACTGCCAGTTGTCAGCAGTTCAGCAGTTTGATTCTCACCGGCTCAAGGTAGACTCAGCCTTCCATACTTTCAAGGTCAGTAAAATGAGGACTCAGATTGTCTGGAGCAATATGCTGACTCTGTAAACTGCTTAGAGAGGGCTGTAAAGCATTGTGAAGCGGTATATAAGTCTAAGTGCTATTGCTAGTGCTATAACAATTTAAGAAATAAATAAATAAATTGCATCATCTCAGAGACTATATAATCAGATCACTTTGGGAAAATGAAGAGCTACGAAACAATTCTTTGACCATTAGTGAATCGTATAATGTTGAAAGGAGAAGGGGTGCAGGAAACTCATTTGAGCTGTAGGAATACAATTACACATACACATTTCCAGTGCCAAATTGATTGTATGTTACACTAATGGTATTTCAGTGCAATGGCCAAATACATTTTCTGTCCTGCACAGTCTCAGACATTGGAAATGTATGAAGACTTGGGGTGTTTGTCAAACAACACAAGATTATCAGAAAATTAAACTGCTGGTGAATCGTGTCTCTGTCTTCAACAAATATTATGTTTAGTAAGTTCTGCTGATCAAAATACCATAAATGTAGTTAGTATGGCTAACAATCCATTTCTGCAAAATGAATACACAAATTTTGGCCTGCCAGATACACCAAATATCTTTTTTTTAATCGCAATATTGTCTTATTTTCAGAAACTATCCACTCTTTATCCAAAACATAAGCCATTGAATTAAAGATGCCACGCCATTCAATATATTCACCCATTTAGTAATCTGCTTTATTATTGATTCATTATTGAATTAAATAGAAGTTCATATTAGGGATGCTCCATATGGATTTTTTTTTTTTGAATGATGAAGATAATCAGTACCCCTTGCCATTACAAGTAGATATAAACTTTTTTACTTTTTTCATTCTGTTATATTGATAGATGAGGAATCACATTTTTAACAATAAAATGTGCCCTTAATATTGGACTTCACAGTTATAATTTAGCCTTGCAGTAGAAAGCAGAGATAACTTTGAAAACATTGCCATCTATGGGCCATTTTTAAATTAACGAAAGGAAAAATATATGCTATATTAGATGGCATCCATTCAAATTAAATGCAGCTTAAAATAAACCTGTAACCTGTTCTGACACTCTAATCAGGAAAATAATGAACACGTTCTAATTGACAGCCACATAGGTTACATATTGTGCTACATAAATCCAATGGATTTATATAATTGAAGGCACAGATGTGAGAATGGGATGTTTGAACCTGGATTGCTCAACCATATTTACAGCAGAGATTGTTGAGAATCAAACATCTAAGAAATGCCTCTTTCCAATCAAATTAGTTGGGAAATATAATTATCGTTATATGTCTTTGTGGGAGTAACACAGAGGCTAGTTTAATTCTTGAAGATTTAAATAATATCCTTGCAAAGCTTATTTTTAAAGCACCGGCTTTAGCAGTTTTTGCCTTATTATCTCTTACAGTATGAATAAATGGTCATTTTTCTTCAGTGTTGCCTGCAATGATATCAAGTCATATTTCCAAACTCTAATTATACATTGTGAGCAAACAGCAGTTTCACAAAATGTTCCTTTGTTCTAGTAGTAAGCACAATTTAAGTCTATCCAGCAGCCATATGCCATTAATTTATTACGTACTTGTAAAATCCATTTTTCCCTCTCTTTTTTTTGTACTGTTATTAATCACCTTCTGGGTTTTTATATAAACACTAACATTTTCATAAAATGTGATGAAAAAGCATGCAGCATTCAAAACATGCACTTTATATAAACTGTGAAATGAATTAGATGAGAACAGCAAAATGAATTTCTATAGCAGTATCATATTATAAAGATATATTTGTAACTATTCTTCTAGAACAGCCTTCCCAAACTGCTGTCTTTCAGAGATATTAAACAATAGCTTTGTTTAATTTGCATTGTTTGCATTGCATTGTTTGAGATGGTGATCTTATAATTCTAGCTAATAAATAAATATTTCTAAAAATGGAGAGAAACATTGATCTGGTGCCCTTGGTAATATTGTAGCATTATTCTTCTCATATTCTTTTTATAAGAGGCAAGTTGTGCTTTCCTATACAATAGTACATCTATTTTTTACTACCTATTCTAGAACTGCAGTAGCTTCCTAGAATATGAATTCAGTTTAGGCAACAGTAGAGTATAATTCATTTATTGCAAAACTGAATTAGTTCCCCCATCCTTTTTCCATTTCTCTTCTCATCAGCCTTTTCAGCCATGGAACCAACTGTCTATCACGATGCGCAAGGTGAAATTTTCAAAATAGATATATCCATATTTCTGTGCATCTCATTTTTAACTTGCTCTCTCTCCAGCTTTCTCTGGGTGGGTGGTATGAATGTGTGTGTGTGTGTGTGTGTGTGTGCACACCTTCAAGTCAGTGTTGTCTCCTGGTGAGTGCCTGGACAAATCCCTGCAGTTTTCTTGGTAATATTTCAGAAATAGGTTTGCCCTTGCTTGCTTCCTAGAGCTGAAAGACACTGGACCTGGGTGTGCAGCTAACGAGTAGGCTGGCTTGGTCGCTCAACAGTGAAAAACTGGTGAAGCGGGCACAGCAGCACCTGCATTTTCTGCATCGCATGAGAAAAGCACATCTTCCTTCCCCTGTCCTGACCACTTTCTACAGGGGGACGATCGAGAGCATCCTGTCATACAGCATCACAGTCTGGTTTGGAAGCATCACTGCTTCAGACAGGAAGGCGGGGCAGAGAGTGGTGAGGATGGCTGAAAAGATCATTGGCAGTTCCCTCCCTCCCATCCAGGACATAGCACAGAAGCGTTGTTTGAGTGGGGTCCATAAGATTGTCTGGGACGCTCCACATCCTCTTCACAACCTGTTTTCCTTGTTACCTTCTGGGCGGAGGCTCCGTGGTAGCCGAAGCAGAACATCCAGATTCAGTCACAGCTTTGTTCCATACAGTATTAACCTTGTGAACTCTAAAGCTTTCTCCTTCCGTTATATATTCAAAATGGACAGTATTTAATATTTATTTGTTATGTATACGTAGGGGTGTGGGTCTATACATATGTTGTACATAGTATGTTTAGGTGTGTGTCATGTATGTGTTTCACTTTGAGAGTGGGCAACTAAATTTCATTTTCGATGTGTGCCATTATGCCCGCAGTAAAAAAATGACAATAAAGCTTATCTTATCTTATCTTATCTTATCTTATCTTATCTTATCTTATCTTATCTTATCTTATCTTATCTTATCTTATCTTATCATCTTATCTTATCTCTTATCAAACTGGTTCTCACTTAGACCTTAGGATCTCCATGTGGGACCGGAAATCCAGTTTGAAAAACACTAAACAAAATGGATTCACTGAAATGACTTATTCCATAGAATTAAAACAATCCTCAGAAAAAGCAGCGTAACTAATGGAGAGTGAATACAAAGCAAACACTTTATCGCTAACTTATTTAAAAAAATCATATTTAAAGCAGATATAATGCTGAAGGATTAATTAGGAAACTATTTTTTTTGCAATCAAGGACATCCTTTAAAATAAAAAGTCCATGGGGTGTGGCCACTAAATGGAATTTTTTTTTAAGTAAAATTAGTTAAAATTTACTGAATGTTTAAAATACTTCTTTTGTTTATTATTACTAAAAGAGTTACCCATCAGAATGGTGTAGAAATGATCTGGCTAATCATATCAAAATAAGGTTTATTTGTTTATTTTGCATAGCCTTATCTTAAAATGTCATCACAGCGAAGATATTTGGATACAATTCGGCAACAGACAAAGATCAATTGAAAAACTGTTGTGTATAGTAGCTGTTTTCAAATCAGCCTTACATCATGACCTTTCACTCATTTCTCTTTCTCTTTTGATCTCTGCCTTTTGCACATTATTTCAAAGAAGACCCACTTGAAAAAAAGAAATCTAGATGGGTGATCTTACTAATGTTCTTTCATTTCTTACCTGTTGTCGCTTAAATGCCAAATGGTCCAGCTTCTTCAGATCTTTCTGAAGATGTTGATAGGTTTTCTGCAGTTCTGATTTACTAGATACGTTTCGAAGAGACATCAACATTCTCTGTACCTGCAGCCATACAAAAAGTAGGAAAAAAGAACATCTGAATTGGTTTAGGAACAAATCCCCTAAAATCAATTCTTTGCACTGCATTTGAATTAGCATCCAGTCTTGTTACTTCCGAGTTATATTATCGGAAGGAAAATACACTTCCTGAAACTTTCCTCTTTTGTCACCAAAGTCATTTGCCTCGCCGCTAGATTACTAGATTGCATTACAAGACTCAAAGCCTGTCTTTCACCATATCTGCATATCAAGGGCCACACATGCATGTCACAGGCAGCCAAAATTCTGCCCTAACATAAAGGACCATATAGACCAGTGATGGCGAACCTTTTAGAGACCGAGTGCCCAAAAACTGGCCCCGCCCCTGTTCCACCCTGACCTGCCCCTGCTCCGCCCCCATCCCGTCCCCTGCCCTGCCTGCCCGCAGGGCCACTCACCGCCTCCAGGGCCTGCTGCAGATTGCCCAGGCAGCCTGGCAGCGCCATGGTGGCACCGCCCTCTGCCCGCGCCCCACAGCATCAACTATGTGCGATGGGGCATGAGAGCAGAGTCTTGTCCACGCTGCCTGGCTGCCATGTCCTTGGTTGCTCTGCTCCCTGTGGGCCACTCTTGGGGGCGAATCTCCTCCAGGGGGGCTGCTGGTGAGGAGGACCTGCAGGGGGAGGTGAGGCTGGGGCAACAGCACATGTGCCCACAGAGAGGGCTCCGAGTGCCGCCTCTGGCACATGTGCCATAAGTTCACCACCACTGATATAGACCCTATCACTCCACTTTGGTTCCTTCTATCACCAAAAGCAGCAGAACAAACGATGGAAGCTCCTTCCACATTTGTGTTGCATGAGGTGAAACTGGTAATGCCAGATTCCCCGTCCTCCCACCGTGTCAGAGTTGGAAGCCTGGAGCTGGCAGTCAAAAGGAAAACCATGGAGAATATGTGGATGCAATCAAGGAGGATAAGAACGATTGCCTTCCCTTCAGTTATAGATGGCTGCAATACTTTTCCGGAAATCAAAATCATGGAGAAGTGAAATTGGGGGGGGGGGATTTCTAAGTTGTCATTATTTCAAAAAAAGGAAAAGCAACTACTGCAAGGGAGAGTTCATCCTGTGCTTTACAGGACCATTAGCTGGGTTCTGAGATGTCCAAAGGGATTTTTAAAAAATCAATATGGTGGCAGTGACCATGCAAATGAAGTCCTGTCCCTTTTTTTTATATAAACTCTGTGTTTCATGTATGTGGCTGCAGCCATCATCTCGACTTTTTTGACCTGCCTGTGGGTGTTTCCCAGGCAGGCTCATACTCAGTTTAAAAGACTGACACTGATTTCCCATTCAAGCACCAGCAGCATGGCAATGTACTTAGATCAGGGGTCTTCAAGCTTGGCCCTTTTATGACTTGTGGACTTCAACTCCCAGAATTCCTCAGCCAGTGTGAAGTCCACAAGTGTGTCTGGCTGAGGAATTCTGGGAGTTGAAGTCCACAAGTCATAAAAGGGCTAAATTTGACGAACCCTGACTTAGATCATCATCTCATGCTTACCTATGAGAGCAAAACTCTACATGCCGTCAATTTTATTGATAGCGAAGTAAATAATGCCACACAAACCTTCAACTACATGGCAGTTACCGCCATGGATATTGCCCAAACCAACATTAACAATGAATACCTATTTTAAGGGAGGGCTCATTTTATTGAAATGTTTTCACTTGGATCTCTCCGCTCTGAATAACTCCATGATCCTTTTTATTAAAGACCAACATTACGCCAGAACTGATTATCAATAACAATGAAAGGTTGTTTTTCAGATTAATCTTAGTTCGGTGCTTTTCTTTGCTATAGCTTTTATCTACTTTTCATCTACTTTCATCCACCTGTTGGATTGGCAGCATTCAAAGCACAAATTCCAGAATTTCTCCGCATGATATAATACCTGCTGGCATAACATAAACTGTTATCTCTCAGATGTTTCAAATCAGCAGGTGTTTAAAGGCAGAAAAGGGTTTTTTTAATAATAATTTTATTAAAATAGAAAATAGAAAAATTAAAAACTAACAAGAACTACTATTCCAAAAAGAGAATAGGAAAGAAAAAATAGAGAGAAATAGCAGATAGAAATGCAGCAAAACAAAAAAAATAGAAAGAAGCAGCAGTACAAAAAGAAAAAGGAATAATTCCAACTTCTTTTAAAGCAGATATAAATAAATTTTACTTTCAACTCTTGCTCTATGGTTACAACATAACATCCATTTTCAAAACATAGTTTATTAATATTGCCTAAATATATGCCCAAACTCATATATCATAATTTCATTTTTTTTCTGTTTTGCAAAAAAAAGTCCAAAAGGGCCTTCCAATTAGCATTAGAGTTTGTCAATATCTTTTCTTTAATCAAAGCCAATAGTTTTTTCATCCTGGTCATCTCCATCAGCTTTATCAACCATTCTTCCTTTATAGATGATACTAAGTCTTTCTACCATTGGACATATAGAAGTTCTCATGCCATTATCTTATGTAGGAACAGAATGCAATGCGATTTTTCCATGGTTTTATCCATCAGCCATAGTACAAATGTCTTTGGTCTTGATTGTATATTGACATTCAAAATTTTCTGAATGAATACAGTATAAGCTGAGTTCTGAATGGCCTTTTTAGCTATTCAAGGCAAGAAAGTTTTATCATAATATGTACACCAGGGTCATTCCTTAGAGAGAAGGCACTGGAATTTGTGTGTGGTCCAATATTTCAGATTAAGGGAGAAGTAAAGTGTTCATGTTGTATTTGGGTCCAGCCTATTATGAGAACACAAACATGATGTAGTTCAAGGGTCTCTAAACTTGGCAACTTTCAAACTTCTGGACTTCAATTCCCAGAATTCCCTAGTCAGCAATGCTGGCTGGGAAATTCTGGGAGTTGAAGTCCACAAACCTTAAAGTTGCCAAATATAGAGATGTCTAATGTAGTTCAAGACCTAAGCCAGGGTTCCAGAGACTAATTTCAAAATGCACATGAATGAATTTGGGCCATTTAGTATCTTTTATCTCAGGGGTCTTCAAACATATTTTGCCGAAAACTAGAGAGGGTCCCTTCTGAGACACTTTCTTTTCTGAGACACTTTCTGAGACTGAGAAAGCAGGGCTGGCTGAAGAGTTCTGGGAGTTGAAGTCCACAAGTCTTAAAGTTGCCATGTTTTGAGACCCCTGATTGAGGCTTTGCTTACCTCCAGAAATCATGGGTGCTCCATCACTGGACAATCACCTGTCTAAGATGGTATAGGTTCTCCTGCTTGAGCAGGGGGCTGGACTAGAAGACCTCCAAGGTCCCTTCCAGCTCTACTCTATTCTACAATTCTATTCTATTACTCCTGTCTCCCAAGAGTATTCCCACAGCCCGTTATAGTAGGTAGTAAACAAATCTCAGAAAATTACCGGTATTGCCACCCTTGGCTAAATTATCCTCTTCCACCAAATATTTTTTTTAATAGCACAGAAGAGCTGAGGGGTCACCTGGTCTCCTACTTTCCATCTCTAGTCTGCTGCCATTGTGTACCTAAGAGGGTTGGGAAGGAAGTAACTAAAGACATCTCAGTCTTCATTGGGTGAGTTTATCTTCAAAAGAAAAATTAATTAGAAGCTTAAGAACCTAAATGAATTTGAAATAAACAGCAAAAAGCTAAATAAAATTTTGATCTAGTAAAGTTATAAATGGATTAAGAGTTCAAATAAATTGCTAACATTACCTTTTGCCATAAGCTATTGGAATTAATTATAAAAATAGCTTCTTGTGGGAAACATACTTATGTTGGCTATCTCGATTATTGCTGGAAGACATATATGTAGGACAGGGGTGTCAAACTGCCGGCCCACAGGCTGGACACGTCACACAGAAGTTGCACCCATCCCATTGCCAGCAATGGCAAAACAGTCTCGATATGTTGCACGAGACATCACAAGTTTGACATGTCTGATGTAGGAGATGATCAGGCTGAGCCCAAGTGAGGGGGTCAAACGCATCATCAACCTCGAGTCCAGGGGTCTTCAAACTTAGCAACTTTAAGACTTGTGGACTTCAACTCCCAGAATTCCTCAACCAGTGTACCTGGCTGGCTGAGGAATTCTGGGAGTTGAAGTCCACAACTCTTAGTTGCCAAGTTGAAGACTCCTGCTCAAATCCCTTCACACTCACAAGAGATCTAAGTCTAGCCAACCTTGAATTCCATTGACTCTTATCTACAGCCAATTTGCTTCCCTTTGCTTTGACCATTGGTAGTTCAGATTCTTGTAGAGATCTTAAACTTGCAATAAACCTTGATTGAACTGCCTGAGTTTCCTGATTTCCTTGCTTGACACATAATGCTTGATCAAAACTTTATTTTTAATACAAATGTGGAGTTGGAAAGACTTGAGAGTGTTGACTATGAAAAAACTGAGAGCTCGTTATTTATATGCTCTGTCGAGAATATAACAACAGAAAAATAAATGCCTTATAAAAAAGAATATTCTGAATTCCAGTGGACTAAAGTTGATGGAGAAGAAAATTACCGTGAATGATAATAAACTGTGATGTTTCAGCAGAAAATGGAGCTTGCAACGAGAAGAAAAGTATTGGTTATACAACTAGTAAAGCAAAAATTAAATTCCCAGCATCAAGCTAGTCTGGGCAGCCTGGAATAAATTATATGCATAAATTGTATGCACCACTGTATCCTAACATCCCTTCTGTCTGAGGCTGTCATTGGTCATTATCTGATGCCTTTTCTGTCTGATCAAACAATTGTTGCATAACAGCCAGAATGCAGAGTTTCTCAATCTTAGTGCCAATGCAAAAACATTCGATGCTTTTGGCTTCGATTATCCAGTGCCAATGTTATGCTTCTCAAATAAAAGATTATTTAAGGGAAACAATGCCTTGAAGTTCTTTTGAAGAGTTTCATCTGTCAGAACCATGACAGATGGTTCTTTAAGAGGAGTGGAGCATGCTGACTGGGGAATTCTGGGAGTTGAAGTTCGCCCCTCTTAAAACTGCCAAGGTTGAGAAATAATGTAATGGGATGCCAAAAATGTATTCAAGATTCATGAAGATTTTTAACAATTCTAATTCTTTCAATATTACATTTTTTATTAAACCCCCAGGGTTGGCAGAACAGAAAGAGTATCTTCCAAATGAGTAAAACCAACCAAATCAATCAACTGCTGGCACATAACTAGGGGGCCTTGATGCAATAAGATAGCAATTTTTCATGGGAACAGTATTGTGCCAACAATTCCAAATTCTTCTTTCAGAACATTGCCTGGAATGCCAGTTACAAAGTGAAGAAAAACCATCAGATACACCACTCACAAAAAAATCAGGCAGCTCGTCTAACAAAAAATGATTTTGTAAAACTTACAAAATAATTCTTTTGATCAGGATAGGGAGCAGTGGGAATGTCCTATCAAGAAACATCCATATTGTACTGGGGTTTTTTTTAGAACCAATGCTTCTGTTGAAATAATAAATCTCTATTGCTACCATGCTTTTTACAGTAATAATCACCGATCTTAAGTAATTGTGTGGGCTCTCAGTGTTTCTAAGCTGCTTTCAGTTCCTTTATTATTTATATTGTTAGAAAATATAGAAATCGTTGAAAACATTCAATATTTTACATGTCGTAAAATCTTTCAGAAATATGAATACACCAAAGAATAGCACAAACTTTTTTTTCCCCATTTTCTAAAAATATAGCATAGGTGGCCGGGGGTGGGGAACCCTCTATTTTATGTGTATTATTGTGTGTGTATTCTTCTAGAGTATGTTAGACAGCTATGTAATATTCTCCTACAGAGCCCAGCATATTTCTGAGCTCTGTTGTGTGTAAAGAATTGTGTGCATGTATTTATGTATTGTGTTTTTGTCTGCTTCTGCGGGGGTTGGGTGTTTTCTAGTGCTCAAGCATTCTTATTTCATCTTCCAAAAGCACTTTTTATAGTATTGTACTTAATAGAAAGCAGCTAAGGCTTCCAGAGTAACTGTAGCATGTAGTGTTGAATCACCACCAAGCTCTAATAGCATCTTAGTTAGTGCCATCCAAGACCAAACTGTAATACAATTGAAATCTCTAATGAGTTCTAACTTTGCTTTTTTTTCTGTGTCTCCCTCCAGGGTCTTTAACTTTCATGATTATATTTCAGAGTTCCCTGCAGCAACCGAAATATTCTTAACTGCTGTCCTAATTCCACCCACCCACCCAAGAAAACAAAGCATATGATTTTTAGCAGTGTTTCACAGAAACCTTGAATGCCAACGCCCATTTTTGTGGTATCTCTCTCAGAATGTTTGCTAGTGCTCATCAATTAAAAAGACAATATATTTTATACGTCCCCGTAACTTTCCCCGAAGTGTGTTCTAATACAATAGCAGCACCAATATATTATAGCACTTCTTCACAAAGATCTTAGCTGGAAGACCTGTCATTAATCATTGGAGAAGAAATGAGGAGCTTCTTTGCTTCCCAGCTCCACGGCTCAGAGGTTTTGCAATTTTCATAGGATAAAATGGAAGCTTAGATCAGTGAACCAAAATTAATTTTAAAGGTTATGTTGTTCACTACAAAATGAAACTGCTGATCAAGGAAGAGATTTGGTAAATGTCTAAAATGTGCGGACAAAAGAACCAAATCCTTAAATGGGTTTTAGCAAACTATTTATCTTCTTTGATATCCAACACATATCCAGTCTGGACTGAAAAATGCAATGGATGAAATTATAGTATATAGGATATGCATATGATTTGAAAGATTATTAAAGACTATACCACACAGTTTTTGCAAATAAGTTAATTCATCAGCAAATTTTTTTGGGGGAATGGTAATCAAACACTTGGATAACTTAGCTTCCCTGCCAAATTGAGATTTTCATATCCAAGCACTGTTTCTCTCCAACTGATTGCCTAGAAAGTGACATGAGTTGCTAAATTTTATTTGCTTCCAACTTTGCATAGTATAAATCTAAATTTTATCAAAACCAGACTAAATAGTAATCATTCTGTCAGCCAAGCCTGATATTAATCTAGAGTAAGTAAAACTATAGGTACCTTACACATGGATCTCTTAACTATGGTTTATTGAAGAAACCACAATTAGTTGGATTTACCCAACAGAAAGCCATAAAAAACAATTTCTAGGACTTCCGGTTTTGCACGGTAGTGACCGGTCGTGGGCTTGCGGATTCTCCGCACCCTCACGGCTAATTTTGCCCTGCCTGGGGACCCTAAATGGGTCTAAGTCACCCCGGAGAGGCGACGAAAAAAGAAGGGTCTCCAGCAATTCTGGAATGGCGGCGGCCGTTCCATTTGACTTGGGGAAAGCCTTCTAACCCGAAAGGAGAAAGGCTGGCACATCGACCAGTCCAAGCTACTAGCAACTGAAGTCCAAAAGCAATAACCAGTGCAACTGTGAACAGTGTGCTTGAAACTGGGTGAGGAATTCCATCTTCTCTTTTCTATTCTACATTTAATTTCCTGGAAAAAATCCTCAAGAAGTAAAATACCTCCGAAAGGGAAGGAGGGGGATTTCCGCCCCACCCTTATACTAACGGAAGCGGCAAATTAAACTTTTTATGGAAGATCAAAATATATGAAATTGAAAAAAAATAGTTGCTGACACCTAGTGGTGGATGAAGATTATGACAGCTATGACTTTAATATAAGACTTGGGAAAACCTGGGGAAAGCTAATCTGTGTTTGTGACCTTCAAAGTTTTAGCAACAAAGAACAGCTGTGACCAAAAAAAGACAATAATCTGGGCTGTAGGCAAAGAGAGAATTATAAATTTCAGGGGGGGGAATCTTTTTTGAACTATTTGGATTACAAATATCTATTTAATTGGGACTCTAAAGCTATTTGCAGAGAAAATAAAGGAAGAGAAAAACTCAAATGTTTGAATATGGTTAAAGAAATAGAAAAGTTTTGGAATATATATGTCATTCTAAGAGGGATGAATTCCCTAAATAATATAGTATGCTTTTTTCCTTTTTTGTTCTCTTTCTTGGTATGAGTAATATAAAAAAGTTGAAATGACTTAGATAAAGGAAATGTTTTAGATACTTAAATGTGATTGAATTTAAGAAAATTATAATGGATGAAAAAATGTTTTGAATAAGAGTTAAAGGACTAGATGACTAGATGTATTAAATGGAATATTTAAAGATTAAACATATTTTTAATTATGGTTAAAAAGAATAAGAAATTTAGGAAATATACATTAGCTTAGGAGCAATATATATTTTAAGCCACATGTTATTTTTTATGTTTCTTTACTCTTGCTCTCCTTTCTTTTTTTTTTCATTGTTTTATCCATTCCTTAAGAAATATAAAAGTGTGAGATGGTTCATATGGAAAAATAGAGTTAAATTTTTAAATGTAATTAATTTTTGAGAAAATTTTAACCAGTAAGAATACCTAGAATTTGGTGGGAGAAACAAATTAAAATAAGGACTATAACAGGATCTATGATAAGGCAACCAGAATGATTGGATAGAAAAGAAATATATTGATGTGATTATTATTTTTAGGAATATTGGGGGGAAATTATATATTTAATTGTTATCAAAACAATAGGAATTGTATTAACTCTATGTTTCCAAAAGAGAATATTTTGGGAAAGGAGGAAATCAACTAAAACCATTATGTGGATTATAGATTATAGAAATCAATTGTTAATGATTGCTTTACAAACGTAACCCAGGCAAACACACTGTTCACCAATTATTGTGATTTATGTTTTTAAAAAAATCAATAAAATATATTACAAACAAAAGAACAAGTTCTATATTATTTAAATGTACCCCAAATTACCTTATAATCTAGTGCAGTGGTTCTCAACCTGTGGGTCGGGACCCCATTTGGGGTCGATCGACCATTTCACGGGGGTCGCCAAGCAAGGCTGTCCGCCATTTTTTTTGTCCGCCATTTTTTTCCCCTTTTCCGGCGGGTGCCTTACCTCCCTTGGGCTGGGCCAGCTGGTGGTCGGCCTGCTCCGCCTCTGCCGCTTGCCAGCTATGCCTCGGCCGGCGCAGGGGGCGGAACCACGCATGTGTGGCGCTCCCAGGCAGGGAAAGTCCTCGACTTACGACCGGTTGGGTAGTCCTCGACTTATGACCGGTTTAGTCCTCAACTTATGACCGGTTTAGTCCTCGACTTACGACTGGTTGGGGTCGCGGCATTAAAAAGGTTGAGAACCACTGATCTAGTGCAATGTATAAATTGCAAATTTTGGGGGTCAATGGGACAAATTATGTCACATACAATATTGATGATTATGTGCTATTAAGTTGCTATCAACTGCTAGTAACCATAAAGATAGATTTTCCTCCCTGAAGATCCATATCTAACCTGGTCTTCAAATTGCCGCTATAATTGAGTCCATACATCTCTTTCCTTCCATTTTTCATAATATTAGACTCTTCTCCAGTCAGCTAGGTATTTGCATACTATATTCAAAAAAGGATAATTTGAACCTGACCATTTGATCCAATAATTTGTTTTCTTGGCTGTCCATGGTATTCAATCCAATCAATCAATCAATCAGAATAGAGCTGGAAGGGACCTTGGAGATCTTCTAGTCCAACACTTGTACCATTTCAGACATTTAAGACTCCTTGATTGGTTTCCATCCATTGTTTCTTGTCTTGCCTTCTGGTGCTTTGGAAAACAGGTTGAGCCCCTCTTCTTTGTGGCAGCCCCTCAAATACCGGAATACTGCTATCATGTCACCCCTACTCCTTCTTTTCTCTAGATTGGCCATACCCAATTCCTGCAACCGTTCTTCATATGTTTTTGTCTCCAGTCCCTTAATCATCTTAGTTACTCTTCTTTGCACTTTTTCCAAAGTCTCAACATCTTTTTTGCAATGTGGTGACCAAAACTGAATGCAATATTCCAGGTGTGGCGTTACTAAGGATTTGTAAAGTGGTACTAATACTTCACGTGATTCTCAGGAGTCTTCTCCAACACCAACCCTCAAAATCATCAATACTGTTTCTATCCTGCTTCTTCAAAGTCAAACTTTCGCTTCCATAGAATGTCATAGAGAATACCACTGCTTGCACTATTTTGATTTTATAAGTAACATACAGTATTATCTAGGCATATTACAGGGGAAGGAGTAGGAATTATTAGAGAGGTTGCTTTATCTATTTACAATATATATAACTACAATTGCAGGCTCCAACTGCTGCCATGTTAAGTTTAGTGAATGTCTGTTCAAAAATGAAGTTAACGTATTAAGAAATGTATTTGAATATGTTTGCATATGCATAACATTTAAACATACAAGCAAACAAACACTTTTATCTCCAGCCTGCAAATTCTCTTTTCCCCAATTTCAGAGCTCATTGCTTTCTGCTTTTTCAGAAATTAACTCTTGTGGTGTCACAAGACTTCTTCATTTATCTTTCATTTTCTTGAGCTAACAAAACTGTGCCACTCTTGACATTCTTTGGATGACATAGGTCAGGAGTCTTCAAACTTGGCAACTTTAAGACTTGTGGACTTCAACTCCCAGAATTCCTCAGCCAGCCAGGGCTGGTTGAGGAATTCTGGGAGTTGACGTCCACAAGTCTTAAAGTTGCCAAATTTGAAGACCCCTGACATAGGTGAACTCTGTCCACCAATGTATGGTCTAGAACTCTCCCCCAGTTAGAAGTAGAGCATAGTGAGACTGGAGTTTCCAGGTATTTGAGCAGGGAAAGGAGGACACACAAAAATGAAAAGAGGACCAATGGGGTGGAAATGGCATCTGTGAAAAACTGTATAGTAAAAAACCTGCCAAAAATGTGCTTTTATGCCTACATTCATATGAACCTAGTTGCTCTTCTCTGAGGTGCTGCCACAAAGAAGAAGGGGTCAGGTTATTCACCAGAGCACCAGAAGGAAAGATGAGAAACAATGGTTGGAAGCTGATCAAAGAGAGAAGCAACCTTGAATTAAGGAGAAATTTCCTGACAGTGAGGACAATCAACCAGTGGAACAGCTTGCCTCCAGAAATCGTGGGCGCTCCATCACTGGAGATTTTTAAGGAGAGACTAGACAGTCACTTGTGTGAGATGGTATAGGTTCTCCTGCTTGAGCAGGGAGATGGACTAGAAGAGCTCCAAGGTTCTATTTCTATTTCTATTTCTATTTCTATTTCTATTTCTATTTCTATTTCTATTTCTATTTCTATTCATGTATTTGTTTATTTAATTTATAGACAAATTTATATTCCTCGCATTGCAGGGACTCTGGGTGATTTAAAGAACAAAACCATAAACAAATAAAACAACTGTGTCACAAATCAAGCCCATTAAAATATAAACATCAAAACAGGATCATCCACAGGAGGGGGCAAAAGCAGCAAGTGTCACAGTGCAAACTCTGGCCCTTTTGAACATGAATATATGTATTCAAAAGGAGTGAGGATTGCACTGCAATGCTCAGGTCACCATCTTGTTGATTTTGACAGGCACACACCATGCAAATACCATTGCTATAAAATCAGATGATAAAATCAAAATGGAATGTACCTGTATACATATATAGCACTAGCACTTAGACTTATATACCACTTCATAGTGCATTACAACACTCTCTGAGCCAACATATTGCCAACATATTGCCCCCAACAATCTGGGCCCTCATTTTACTGAACTCGGAAGGATGGAAGCCTTGAGCCAGTCAGGATCGAACTCCTGGCAGTGGGCAGATTGGAACAGTTTGATCTTAAACCTCAAAGACTAGAGGAATGCCTCTCAAGAACTTGAGGTCTTAAATGCACTACTTCTTCCTGATGGCCACCAATGCACTAATAGCAAACATATAATCCAGGTGTTTCATCTTTTACCAATCTATTTCAATTATCGGGGGGAAATGAAATGAGTGATAGAAAGACAAGAGGGTTCTAAATTATTATCTGGATCTCCCACACCATCTTGAAAATGGGATGAGATGATTATACAGTAAATGCCTTGCCTGGATACCCATTGTTATCCTGGCCTTGTCTTTGAAGGAGTCTGAACAATGTATTGTATAAAGGCAAGCATGAAGAAGGCATCTGGGGGAGGGAGATATTTATAAACTGCATTCAGATGTTATCCTCTGTACTGAGCATCTCAACTTTTATTTCCACCATAGATATTATCAAGGACACATATGAACAAGTTACAATATCTACACAAATATTAAAGAAAGGAAAAATTCATGTGTATTATAGAAACAAATCTGATCTACAAGCTAGAGTACTAAATCTGCCTTTGGATTACCCCACTTACGTACAAGTTAAATATTGGTAAATTCAAGAAAACCCTCTTTAACTATTTTTGCAGTCTGTAAAATCGAAAGTCACAGAATAATTACAAGACTAAGTGCCATTACAAGCGAACACAGGAAGAAGTCTCCTATTATGCTGCATTCTATAGGATGTAAGCATTAGACCAAGAATTACTTATCTTCTTTGTAAGCCATGAAGGGATAAGGCAGCATATACATTTTTAAATAACTTAAATCAATAAAAAGAGTACAGGTGAATGACAGACTGTTAGTTAGGCATATGATAGATGGACTATCTAGTCCATCTATAGATAGAGGTCTTTAATTCAACAGTTAATTGAATTAACAGTTAGTTAATTCAACAGTTTAAATCTGGCGACATGCTGGCACTTAGAACAGCCAGAACAAATCTGAAAAGTGCCATAAAAGGTGCAAAGCCAGCCCATTGCCAGAAAATTCAGAACTTTTTTCAGGACCCAACAAAACCAGGCGGATGTGGCAAGAATCCAGGCCATTATGGATTATAAGGTGGCTCCATCGAGATGCAAGGACGACACAGACTTCCTAAACAAGCTGAATACATTTTTGGGAAGATTTGAGGCATCAAATAGCACCCCTGCTAGGAAAGCTGTGCCCCATCCTGACAAGCAAGTGCTGAGCTTTGATGTCACCTCTGTCCAGAAAACACTGCGGAAAGTTAACATTCGGAAAGCAGCAGGCCCAGATAATATCCCTGGGTGGGTTCTTAGGGAATGCGCAGATGAGCTGGCTTGTATTCTCACAGATATTTTCAATCTCTCATTGCAGCAGGCAGTAGTCCCATCATGTTTTAAGACAGCCACCATTTTGCTAGTGCCAAAACAAGTCCATAATTACAAGCCTCAATGATTACTCTCCGGTTGCACTGACATCTATCACCATGAAATGCTTTCAGAAGCTGATAAAGGACATTATTGTATCTAGCCTCCCACCAGCATTTCACCTGCTTCAGTTTGTTTACCGACCAAATCACTCTACGGAGGATGCTATCTCCTCTGTTCTCCATCTAAGCTTGAAGCACTTAGAGAAAAGAAATACTCATGTGGGTTTGTTGTTTGTCGACTTCAGTTCAGCATTTAACACAAGCATTCCCAGCATCTAATAGAGAAACTGGGCCTTTTAGGCTTAAACACTCCTTTGTGCAACTGGATTCTTGATTTTCTTACTAATAGGCCCCAATATGTGCGAGCTGGAACAAATATTTCTAACACCATTTTCTTGAGCACAGGTTCTCCTCAGGGCTGCATCCTAGGTTCACTGCTGTTCACCCTGTTGACCCATGACTGTTGTGCTAGGTTTGCCACCAACCATATTGTGAAGTTTGCAGATGATACAACAGTAGTGGGCCTTATTCAGGATGACAAGGTGGAAGCTTACCGCAAGGAGGTTGAAGGGTTGGTGAAAAACCAAAGAGATCATTGTTGATTTCAGAAAAGGCAGGCACAGCCACACTCCTCTGTGCATTAATGATTCACCTGTGGAGATGGTTACTAGCATCAAATTCCTGGGTGTGCAGCTAACGAGTAGGCTGGCTTGGTCGCTCAACAGTGAGAAACTGGTGAAGTGGGTACAGCAGCGCCTGCATTTTCTGTGTTGCATGAGAAAAGCACATCTTCCTTCTCCTATCCATACCACTTTCTACAGAGGGACGATTGAGAGCATCCTGTCATACAGCATCACAGTCTGGTTTGGAAGCATCACTGCTTCAGACAGGAAGGCGGTGCAGAGACTGGTGAAGATGACTGAAAAGATTATTGGCAGTTCCCTCCCTTCCATCCAGGACATAGCACAGAAGCGTTGCTTGAGCAGGGTCCGTAAGATTATCTGGGACACTACACATCCTCTTTACAACCTGTTTTCCTTGTTACCTTCTGGGAGGAGGCTCCATGGTATCCAAAGCAGAACATCCAGATTCAGCCATAGTTTTGTTCCAAACAGTATTAATCTTGTGAACTCTAAAGCTTCATCCTTCCGTTATGTATTCAAGATGGACAGTGATTAATATTTATATGTAACTTATATGTAAGGGTATAGGTCTATACATATGTTGTATATAGTATGTTTAAATGTGTGTTATGTATGTGTACACTTTGAGAGCAAGCAACTAAATTTTATTTTTAATGTGTGCCATTGTGCCCACAGTAAAAAAATGACAATAAATGTTATCTATCTATCTATCTATCTATCTATCTATCTATCTATCTATCTATCTATCTATCTATCTATCTATCTATCTATCTATCTATCTATCTATCTATCTATCTATCTGACAGTTATTTATAGATCACCCATATAGAAAATAAGAAACTTGTGAAATATAGTCCATTTGCTGATCATGGTTGCTACTCACTGTGGTGAGATGTTGCAGCAGGTATGAAACATCAATCATATCTGCCAGAATAAGAAGTCTTGTAACAGCAGTCAGGAGAGCACGTGCTATTTGCACAACAGCCTCTCTTTTAGATAAACTACAGGGATCATCAGTGAATGTTTTTGCTGTTATCTTTAAAGCTTCACCTGCAAAATAAAAATATAAGTGAAGTGTCATTCAAATGCCCATAATAAATTGTCAAAGACAGACCATCTATACCAGGGGTATCAAACTGCCGGCCCACAGGCCGGATGCGTCATGGCAAAACCTCGCCCACCCCATTGCCAGCAATGGAAAAAAAGTTGTGATATGTCATGACATGTCACATGATGTTGCAAGTTTGACACCTCTGATCTATACAGAGTTATACCAGTTGATTTACCATTACAGATAAATCCCTGTAATTTAGAGCCAATTTGGTCATTACTTTATTTATTCCTTCCATGGTAAAATAGATAAACAGGGGCCCAAAACTAACTGAAATCATCTTGTTTCACAACTACAGTGTGTGCTCTACCTTCTTGCATTTCACTCTTAACAGTGCTTTCAGCTACTAAAATAACATTTGAAAACTCTTCAATATTTGGCTGTTTCCATATTGTCGCCTTTTACGTGTCTTGGCTTATTGAGAAAAGCCTCCTGAGTTTCTCTCAGGATGCTGCAAAAATGGATTTCTTAGCTTGCAAGGTAATCCCTAGATCCCAGTTCCTAGCTTGCTTAAAATAACATGTTCTGAGTATGCTGGGAGTAAACCTAGGCATAGGGTGCATTTTTAGCATGCTGACCAAAATGTGCTAACACTGGCCACTACTACACTTGTCTTTAGTAGGGGATAATGTATGTGACATGGATTAGATGGATGCCGTTATTGGCCAGAGCAATGGAAGTACCAAAAGTCAACATCTATGACCCCATATAATTATGACCTATGGCTTTTGGAAGATTAGGTCATATATTGGAAGAAAGGTTAATGGTAAAGTTCATGAAGGAACAAATGAAACCAAAGAGAGAGAGAAATGATACATATGGAAAAGCTCTGTCTGGGCCGTCTTATCTGAGGGACTTTGACTCAGATAGCCTTCTGGGTGTGTAAATCTGAAAACTGATATTTTATAAGCAATTATAACAATAAAACGGCAATAATTATTATCCAAGGAAGAACTGACCATAGCATCTAATATTCTGCATACTAAAACAGGAGATATTTACATATAACCAATAATATTGTCACCTCTGCCACCCCAGATTAATCTCCCTTCAATATCCAGAGCAACTAATCCAAGAAATCAAATTTCATAGTCAGGTGGACCAATCTTCACTTTCCATACTTAATTACCTGTTTATTTGAATGATGCAGCAGCCTTAGGTACCATGGTTTGTAGATTAAGAAGTGCAAATTATATCATAATGGAATTAGAGAGTTTTCATCAGTGGGAGTATGTCTGGCATTAAGATTATCAGCTATGATCAATTTTGAACTTGGCCACCAGTTCCAGAAGGTCATCCTCAAGCATGTCCCAGCTGCCAAGTTGGTTTAAGTGGTCTCCCAACTTAAAGAGCCTGTTCAAAATATGGAGGGCATATAGGAAATGCTATCAACCTTCAGAAAATGACTAGTTCTGCTGATAAGGCACAAGGAAATACTTTGGACCTCACTGATTCAACCACGAATATGTTGTTGCAAAAGCTAGATTCATTCAACCTTGAGAGATGCCAGGTAACACAATAAACCACACAGCTGACTGGAACTCTATAGTCTTCAAGTTACAACTATTCATTCAGCAATTGTTCAAATTTACAACAGCACTGAATGAGTTACGGCTGGGGAAATACCCCTGAAGTCACATTTGGGCAGGATTGAAGTATCCCACAGATTTGCAACCTTCCCTGGCAGCATCCCACAAGCAGTCATTGGAGGAAAGTGCCAGAAAAACTTGCAAGTCCTGCTATGGAGTACAACTCTGAGCACACACCTATCCACAGCACCCTCTTTACCCTCACTGGCTCACGCATGCTCCCTAGCACACACCTGTGCACCCCCCAATAAGTACCCATACACCCTCCGCCTGGGACTCCTGCCTCATCCTGGTTAATAAGGTGTGTGGTTCTGGGATTACCACAGCTGGGAACTCTCAAGATTGCCATCACTAAGTACCTTGGTCACGTGACATCAGGTTTTATGATGGCATCGCTTAGCAACAGCAATCCCGGTCCCAATTTCCATCATAACGCAAGAGCTACCTGTATTTTATTTATTTAGATACATATATTTATCTGTACAGCTTTATTGCTTCTAACCTTGTAAGCCAGAGGTGGGGAGGGAGAGGCAAGCAAATAAGCTATAGGAACAGAATCCTGACTGCATTTTCCCTTCCCTCTCTTGTATATTCTACAGCAGGGGTAGTCAACCTTGGCTCTTTTATGACTCGTGGACTTCAACTCCCAGAATTCCTGAGCCAGCCATGCTGGCTCAGGAATTCTGGGAGTTGAAGTCCACGAGTCATAAAAGANGTCGGAGCGC
This sequence comes from Protobothrops mucrosquamatus, assembly GCF_001527695.2. Classification (NCBI taxonomy): domain Eukaryota; kingdom Metazoa; phylum Chordata; class Lepidosauria; order Squamata; family Viperidae; genus Protobothrops; species Protobothrops mucrosquamatus. Next base: position 47,793 of record NW_015386091.1, on the reverse strand, counting down.
CCACCCTCTGGAACGAGCTGCCCCCAGAGATCCGGGTGATTCCGGATCTCCCCTCCTTCCGCCGCGCCCTCAAGACTTGGCTGTTTCAGCAGGCAGGACTGGCCTAGGGGGTATTTTAATTGGTTTTAATAAAATTTTAATAGAGCGGCCAATTCAAATATTTATTTTTAATTATTTTAGATTTGTATTTGGTATTTATGTGGGATTGTTTTAAACCGGCTGTAAGCCGCCCTGAGTCCTCCGGGAGAAGGGCGGGGTATAAATGAAATTTATTATTATTATTATTATTATTATTATTATTATTATTATTATTATTATTATTATTATTAATCTTGTGAACTCTAAAGCTTCCTCCTTCCGTTATGTATTCAAGATGGACAGTGATTAATATTTATATGTAACTTATATGTAGGTCTATACATATGTTGTATATAGTATGTTTAAATGTGTGTTATGTATGTGTACACTTTGAGAGCAAGCAACTAAATTTTATTTTTAATGTGTGCCATTGTGCCACAGTAAAAAAAAAAATGACAATAAAGGTTATCTATCTATCTATCTATCTATCTATCTATCTATCTATCTATCTATCTATCTGACAGTTATTTATAGATCACCCATATAGAAAATAAGAAACTTGTGAAATATAGTCCATTTGCTGATCATGGTTGCTACTCACTGTGGTGAGATGTTGCAGCAGGTATGAAACATCAATCATATCTGCCAGAATAAGAAGTCTTGTAACAGCAGTCAGGAGAGCACGTGCTATTTGCACAACAGCCTCTCTTTTAGATAAACTACAGGGATCATCAGTGAATGTTTTTGCTGTTATCTTTAAAGCTTCACCTGCAAAATAAAAATATAAGTGAAGTGTCATTCAAATGCCCATAATAAATTGTCAAAGACAAACCATCTATACCAGGGGTATCAAACTGCCGGCCCACAGGCTGGATGTGTCATGGCAAAACCTCGCCCACCCCATTGCGGGCAATGGGAAAAAAGTCATGATATGTCACGACATGTCACGTGATGTTGCGAGTTTGACACCTCTGATCTATACAGAGTTATACCAGTTGATTTACAACTTACCATTACAGATAAATCCCTGTAATTTAGAGCCAATTTGGTCATTACTTTATTTATTCCTTCCATGGTAAAATAGATAAACAGGGGCCCAAAACTAACTGAAATCATCTTGTTTCACAACTACAGTGTGTGCTCTACCTTCTTGCATTTCACTCTTAACAGTGCTTTCAGCTAATAAAATAACATTTGAAAACTCTTCAATATTTGGCTGTTTCCATATTGTCACCTTTTATGTGTCTTGGCTTATTGAGAAAAGCCTCTCTCAGGATGCTGCAAAAATGGATTTCTTAGCTTGCAAGGTAATCCCTAGATCCCAGTTCCTAGCTTGCTTAAAATAACATGTTCTAAGTATGCTGGGAGTAAACCTAGGCATAGGGTGCATTTTTAGCATGCTGACCAAAATGTGCTAACACTGGCCACTACTACACTTGTCTTTAGTAGGGGATAATGTATGTGACATGGATTAGATGGATGCCGTTATTGGCCAGAGCAATGGAAGTACCAAAAGTCAACATCTATGACCCCATATAATTATGACCTATGGCTTTTGGAAGATTAGGTCATATATTGGAAGAAGGGTTAATGGTAAAGTTCATGAAGGAACAAATGAAACCAAAGAGAGAGAAAAATGATACATATGGAAAAGCTCTGTCTGGGCCGTCTTATCTGAGGGACTTTGATTCAGATAGCCTTCTGGGTGTGTAAATCTGAAAACTGATATTTTATAAGCAATTATAACAATAAAACGGCAATAATTATTATCCAAGGAAGAACTGACCATAGCATCTAATATTCTGCATACTAAAACAGGAGATATTTACATATAACCAATAATATTGTCACCTCTGCCACCCCAGATTAATCTCCCTTCAATATCCAGAGCAACTAATCCAAGAAATCAAATTTCATAGTCAGGTGGACCAATCTTCACTTTCCATACTTAATTACCTTTTTATTTGAATGATGCAGCAGCCTTAGGTACCATGGTTTGTAGATTAAGAAGTGCAAATTATATCATAATGGAATTAGAGAGTTTTCATCAGTGGGAGTATGTCTGGCATTAAGATTATCAGCTATGATCAATTTTGAATTAGGCTTGGCCACCAGTTCCAGAAGGTCATCCTCAAGCATGTCCCAGCTGCCAAGTTGGTTTAAGTGGTCTCCCAACTTAAAGAGCCTGTTCAAAATATGGAGGGCATATAGGAAATGCTATCAACCTTCAGAAAATGACTAGTTCTGCTGATAAGGCACAAGGAAACACTTTGGACCTCACTGATTCAACCACAAATATGTCGTTGCAAAAACTAGATTCATTCAACCTTGAGAGATGCCAGGTAACACAATAAACCACACAGCTGACTGGAACTCTATAGTCTTCGAGTTACAACTATTCATTCAGCAATTGTTCAAATTTACAACAGCACTGAATGAGTGGTACTTATGATTAATTCTCATAGTTACGGCTGGGGAAATACCCCTGAAGTCACATTTGGGCAGGATTGAAGTATCCCACAGATTTGCAACCTTCCCTGGCAGCATCCCACAAGCAGTCATTGGTGGAAAGTGCCAGAAAAACTTGCAAGTCACTCCAATCAGTCATTCCCGCCATTTTTCCCCTGAGGAGTCCTGCTATGGAGTACAACTCTGAGCACACACCTAACCTATCCACAGCACCCTCTTTACCCTCACTGGCTCACGCATGCTCCCTAGCACACACCTGTGCACCCCCCAATAAGTACCCATACACCCTCCGCCTGGGACTCCTGCCTCATCCTGGTTAATAAGGTGTGTGGTTCTGGGATTACCACAGCTGGGAACTCTCAAGATTGCCATCACTAAGTACCTTGGTCACGTGACATCAGGTTTTATGATGGCATCGCTTAGCAACAGCAATCCCGGCCCCAATTTCCATCATAACGCAAGAGCTACCTGTATTTTATTTATTTAGATACATATATTTATCTGTACAGCTTTATTGCTTCTAACCTTGTAAGCCAGAGGGGTGGGGAGGGAGAGGCAAGCAAATAAGCTATAGGAACAGAATCCTGACTGCATTTTCCCTTCCCTCTCTTGTATATTCTACAGCAGGGGTAGTCAACCTTGGCTCTTTTATGACTCGTGGACTTCAACTCCCAGAATTCCTGAGCCAGCCATGCTGGCTCAGGAATTCTGGGAGTTGAAGTCCACGAGTCATAAAAGAGCCAAGGTTGACTACCCCTGTTCTACAGAATGAAGATGGAATCAATCTGAGCTGTTTTCCTATGCTTTGTCTCTGTTTCCTGGGCTTAAAGTTTGTTTTTATAGCTTTTGTCTCTGCCTAGTTTCTCCATGGCTCTGTATGATAATAGCACCTTCAGAGACACTAACAGGTACTGCATGTAGAATATTGCATTGGGTGTGAAAAAAAGACTACAAGACTCTTCTGGGAAAAGAGAAAAAAATAGGAACTTTGTATCCCCAACTGAGGAAGATAGCTCAAGCAGTGGAAGACACACAGGTAATCCTTGTTTAACAACTGCCTTTTTTTAGCAAGTGTTTGCAGTTACAATAGTGATGGAAAAAGTAACTTTGTGATCAATTGTCAAATTTATGACCTTCGTAAAAGGAAGCTGAAATAACATCGTAAGCACAGTTGCGCTTTCACTTTGCTTCACCTGTCAATTATTTGGAATTGGAGGCTTCTGATCCTCTTCAAACAGGATATTCTTCAGAAATAAAGATGGAATAACATTCCCTCCAAGGACCCAACCCTCTTCCACTTTTGCAAAATCGCAAAATCTACCTCTTTCAGATGGCCCAAAGGCAGACTGGGGTAATTGTGCATTTAAGTATTTGATTGTGGTGTATTTCTTCCCCTTGATGCACCTGACTGACTATTGCTGTTTGGTTACCATTATTCTTATTAGCATGGTACTATTACTTTAATCCTAATGTGTAAACTGCTTAAAGTGGCTTTTGTAATTGATCAGTAAACAAATTCTTCCCTCAAGCTAAGAATCCAATTTCAATCAGAGCCATGGATGGAACACCGTACGGCAGGGGTGTCCGATCTTGGCAACTTTGACCTTATTTTGTGTATCTGTCTATGATCTGAGGCACAGAATCTACCATAAATTGCTTTATTATACTACATGAAAAGACCTCCATTTCAGACCTGGTGTGCCACTCCTGGAGGCTTTCCAATCCAGGAATGTATATTTACTTCCTTGTCATCACATTAAGTCTTATTAATTATCATTACTTTATTAAGTCCATATTCGTTTCATCACATAAACTCTGTAAAAGAAAAAAAAATGAGCTGCAACGTCCTTGGCAAGTAAAACCACGTCCTTCATTTTATACGCTGACCGTACATTTATTTTATCTCCCACCTGATAGGCCTAAGGTGATTTTTTCAACTGCTAGCAGCTTATTGCAGCTAAGAATCTGCAATGACAAAGACTTTGATTTTGTCAGAACTAAAATAATTGTATTTACTGAGGAATGTAGTAAATGCAAGCATAATTGAAAATTGGATATTTTAAGCACAGAACAAATAAAGGATTTGGAAGAGTTTTCAATTTTTTTCTTACTAGAGAACCAACAAGAGCTTTAATTGGTTGCACCCCAAAGATACCCAACACAATTTGCTAGCTTGAAGCAGCAATAATTTTGTCTCTGAAGCAGTAAAGCTCTTAAGGACAACATATTGAGCCTTTTGCTTCCCAGTGAAAGTTATTGCAGGTACAACTTATTGGCCCTTGAAGGAATCCAGACTAAATTTATAACAACCATATTTCACATTCCCTGCTGTGTGTTTCATCTTCTTGTGTCTTTTCTAATTTGAGAATATCCCATTTAAGTTGCAAGTTAAAATTAAATTGCATTAGGGCAGAGGTCTACAAACATGGCCTTTTTATGACTTGTGGACTTCAACTCTCAGAATTCCTTAGCCAGGCACGCTGGTTGAGGAATTCTGGGAGTTGAAGTCCACAAATCATAAAAGGGCCAAGTTTGAAGACCCCTGAATTAGGGGCTCTCTCTTGTCACTCTTAATTCTTGTTAACCACTTTCTTTCTTCATGGAAGAATAACATAGACATTGACTACCAATAAAGGAGAATATCTGTACCTCAGGATTGAAATGAGGAGTCCTTGGTGCTCTCTGAGCTTGGTTGTTTTCTTGTTTCATTAACCAAACTAGGTAACATCATCAATGCAAGTGTTGCTACGGAGCTTGTATTTCTAGCAGCGCTACGTACATGGATGATGTTATCTACTGTAGTTTGGATAATAAAATCTCTGCAAGAAAACAACCAAGCTCAGAGAGCACCAAAGACCCCTCAGATACTGACTATGCTAAATTGCTTTATGAGAACCGGCTTTGTTTAGCTCTTCCTCCAGCAAGCACGAAAGTATTTATTTACATTTTAAAATCACTCAACAGCTGCAGGTCCCTGGGTGATTTACAATAAACAAAACACTCTAAAAATACAATTTCAGTAAAAAAACAACATGTGCAATAAAACTAAATAAAATGCAAAATAAGATCATCATATAAATTGGCAGCTATAAAAAGATGGTTCAAAATTAAAACCATATGAATTGAAGTATAATTACATTCAGTCTAAAAGAGCAATAAAATTTAAAAAAAACTGGTGTCAGAATAATGCTAATGTGGGTGCTAGTCAGGAAGGAATGAATCCCATCAATGAGGTCCACCATAGAAACAGTACTCTTCCTTTTAGCAGGGGTCTTCAAACTCGGCCCTTTTATGAATTGTGGACTTCAACTCCCAGAATTCCTCAGCCAGCGTGCCTGGCTGATGAATTCTGGGAGTTGAAGTCCACAAGTCATAAAAGGGCCACGTTTGAAGACCCCTGCTTTTAGAGTTCAACTTGATCTTCTTTGCTGGGTCTGGAGGAGGACCTCACCAAGAGATCTTAAGGTCTGAGTGAGAGTTAATCTGGTGTTGTGGTTAAGCCACCAGGCTAGTATCCAGAAGGCTGTTGAGTTTTAGTCTCACTTTAGGCACAAAGTCAGCTAGGTGACTGAGTGACTCAGTCATAGAAAGGAGGCAATGGAAAACCACCTCCAAAATCTTGCCAACAAGGATTTATCCAAGCAATCACCAGGAGTCAACACTGGCTTGAAGGCATGTGTACACACACACACACAGAGAGAGAGAGAGAGAGAGAGGTCTGAATAGGTACATACAGAAAAAGCATTCCTTCAGGTAACTTGGCCCCAAGTAATTTTGGGCTTTAAAGTTCTAAACCAGACTTTGAATTGGGTCTGGAAACCTAATTTGGTATCCAGTGAAAAATTGGCATATGTTCATCAGCTGGTCTCAGTGAGCTTTCCAGCCACTTTCCAGCCATTTAGTTCTATTTTGAACTAAATTCCCAGACTTGTTTTCAAAGACAATCCATGTACAACCCATTTCAGCAATGGAAGCCGGAACTTCTTAGTGTGTAACTAACTGTTGCCAGGCTGTCTCTGTACAGGTAAGGTCACAGTTGCTAAAGCAGCTGAAAAGGCACCGGGGCCTCTAGTAATAGTGATGTAACTGGGGGCATCCCCAAACTGTGAAATGTTTTAGTGAGAGTGTGGACCTCTCCAGAACAGGCAAAGCATCACTCTGCTGAACAGATGCATAATCCACAAACTGTAACTTTATCTTTCCTAGATTAAGTCTCAATTTATTGGATCTCATTCACCCGTTTGGTTGAATCCAATTAAATCAGTTTCTCATGTTTTACTAAATTGCCCCACATCTTAGTCTTGGCATCATCAAGCTCTCTCTAAGGTTGTTGAGATAAGCTCTTTTAAAGCCTAACACACTAGTTTGATTTTGTTCTATTGCTTGTGTCTGCATTAAATTGAATTCCAGTATGACATGGTCACACTCCCCCAATGTTCCTGCAACATTAGTAAGAATTAAGTCCAGTATAGCTGACCCTCTAGTTCCCTCCTCTGCCTTTTAGATCAGGGGTCTTCAAACTTGGCCCTTTTATGACTTGTGGACTTCAACTCCCAGAATTCCTCAGCCAGATACGCTGGCTGAGGAATTCTGGGAGTTGAAGTCCACAAATCATAAAAGGGCCAAGTTTGAAGACCCCTGTTTTAGATGATAGAGTTGTCAGCTAGATTCATAAGGAACCTGTTGGATCTCCTACTTGATGTGGAGTTTGCTTCCCAGTTGATATGAGGGTAATTAAAGTTCCCCATTACTACTGTAGTGTGTTTCCTATTGTAGTTACATTAGTTAACCAAGAAAGTTGCTAAATTCTGTTCAGAACCAATTGTACTAAGGGGGACTTGGTTTAAAGCGGCAATATCTAAACCAACATATTACTGTCTGATGAAGTATTGCTATAGATTTTATTAATCTCTTGAGCATAGAGCCCAACAGTTTTATATCACATGTACTTCACACTGCTCCTTCGCAAACAAAGGCAGAACTAGTGGGATGGAAGCATCTCTCATCACAAAATTATCAACCTTGTTTATTAATCTTGACCTTTGCATTCAACCAGACATTACCACTGATTAAGTTTAAAACCAGAATTTATTTGATTGTTAATATGGATTTTCCCCTGCAGTGATTGCAGGAAAGAATCAAAGAAAGCAAATTAGAATTATGTATTACTAATTATGTGATTTCTTACACTGATATTTCTCTCAGCCTAGCTGGGAATTTTAATGTTAGTAGCAATGCAAACAATCCAATTTTATGTTACTGTTTTTTCTGATAATTGCCCCAATGAAAAGGATAGATTTAAATTTATTTAGAGGCATCAACAGATGTATTAAGCTTGCGGTGTCTGGTCCAAATAGCTAATACTGTATAGAGGCTCTTTTTATTTTGAACAGTATTAAGAATGGAGCTAATAAAAGGGATATGCCTTTTGGTCCACAAGGAAGTCAATACACAAGATTGTTCTGAATTTGGGGTTATTATTTCAATTGTCAATTGCCGTCCAGACAATAACTATCTCCCTTTTTTTCTAAAATTGAGTGAACAAAAAAGCAATTATCTCTGCCCAGTTATTTAGTCCAATTTCAGCTGTAACCAAATTAGATAGCTCATGAATAATGTCATTTTAAAGCCTCTTAGTTCAGAGAATCTACCTTAAATCTGTTATTCTCTAGTTTTTGCAGATGCATCAGATTTAGTCCTGGAGTTATTTCAGAATTTAATTCAGGAATAGCAAGTATCTTTAAATTTATTTGTACAATAAAACTTTGTTGCTAAATAATTGTGGCATGGACTACATATACATTTTTTAAGGATGACACAAAGGAAGTAGTAAAGTTGTAGGAGAGAGCAGTGGAAGTTAGCAGAATTAGAGTGAGCAAGAGGAAGATTAACGCAAGTGGTGGGAAGATACAAACAGGAAAAACTATGGTGAATGGTGAATGAGGGGAAAGTAGAATCTGCCTTGTGAAGAAGGAGACAGCAAGACCTTCTAGCAAAGCCTGGACTTAATGTGCTGGTAGAAACCATAACAGAAGAGGTAGAGCAGGCAGGAGAATATAGAGACTGGAGAAGTTTGACAAGACTGGTCCCTTTGCACAGCTTCATCTTGTGTACCAGTTACAACATTTCCTGCAGCAGAAGGCCATGCTATCATTCATGCTTCAGTTCCCCTTCATTTGGACTATTACAACACACTCTCAATGGGATTACCTTGGAAGACTTCTCAGAAGCTACAGCTCATCCAGAATGTAGCAACTCCACTAGTCAAAGACATTCCACAGTTTCTCCACGTGACATGTCTGTTTCAATTGCAATTTGATGCACTTATAGTCAGCTTTAAAGGCTTTGGTAGCCCAAGATCTGTGTATTTTCATCACTGCCTGCTCCATGTGTATCTACCCTAAAACATATGATGAATGGTTGCAGGAACTGGGTATGTCTGGTCTACAGAGAGAAGGACTAGGGGTGACATGATAGCAGTGTTCCAATATCTGAAAGCCTGTCACAAAGAAAAAGAGGACAATCTATTCACCAAAGTACATGAGGGCAAGACAAGATGTAACAGAAGGAAACACATCAAAGAAAGACACAACCTAAAACTAAGGAGAAATTTCCTTACAGCCAGAACAATTATTAAGTGGAATAGCTGAATAACTGAATAACAGAAGTTGTGGGTGCTCCATCACTGGAGTTTTTTAAGAAGAGATTGGACAGCCACTTATCTGGAATGGTATAGGGTTTCCTGCTTGGGCAGGGGTTTGGATGAGAAGGTCTCCAAAGTCCCTTCCAACTCTATTATTCTGTATTCTGTAACTCTTAGATGAGAACAAGAAATATATGTTCGTTGAAACCCCTTTTCTTAGGGAAGACCATGAGCAGGGACACTGTCAGAGCATGCACAGTCTTATTGTGCGAGATAACCCAGGAGTAAACTCAGTAAACAATGGTCTATATTAAATGGTGGTTTATCTTACACTATCTACAATATCATACACCAGGAACAATATATATACACGTGTTAATACAGCAGGATCCAACACACAGCAGTTACAGCAGGAAACGGAAGAGAGAGAGAACAATCTGCGGAGCCTTCCCTTTTATACAAAGCTCTTAAAGAGACACAGACCCTGCTTGCTCTTAAAGAGACACAGACCCTGCTGAGTCATTCCCATCATTACATTACATCAGCTGGTTAGCTGTTAAATCATTACCTTGACATCTCTGTTTCTCCAGCATTACAATTCAAATAATTGTTCATTTGTTTTATAACTGATCTGTGGCATCAAAGCTGAACACAAAAATAAAATTATTGCCATTTTGTTCTTCAATATATATTTTTCTGACTAAAGTATTTTACAAACATAAAAAGAATTAATCCCCGCATGGCCAAGAAATAAGTATGGAGGGTGCTGCTATAACTTTGAAAAATGTTGATAGATAGATAGATAGATAGATAGATAGATAGATAGATAGATAGATAGATAGATAGATAGATAGATAGATAGATAACCTTTATTGTCATTTTTTACTGTGGGCACATTAAAAATGAAATTTAGTTGCTTGTTCTCAAAGCATACACATACATAACACACACTTAAACATACTATATACAACATATGTATAGACCTACACCCTTACATATAAGTAACATATAAATATTAATCTCTGTCCATCTTGAATACATAACGGAACGAGGAATTAATAAATTTGTTGGGCACAGGGGGGAAAAGTCACTGAATTCAGAGAAGAGGGGAAAAATGAGACAACAGAAAACTTATTAACTTGGCAAAGCAAACTTATTACTACAGGGCAGACAGAAAAAAGAACTGAGGAAGTTGCAAAAGAAAGTGATTAGTTCTGCATGCAAAATAGCAAAGCTTTGATGATCTCAAAATGAATGATAAGGCACCAATTGAGAGACATTTGAGATTAAAATAGGATTGAGTTTGTCATGTAATGTGGAAGATGTAATGTCCAGGCTATGCAAGAGGAGAAAAACAAATGTCAACAAACAGATACCCATTTCACTAAAAGTCGAAGAGCCAGATTCTTCCAGAAAACCGCTGCATAAAAGATTAGCCATGCTTTTAGAATATGATTACATTCTGAAAGAACCCTCAGAGGTCTTCTAGTCCAACCCCCTGCTCAAGGCAGGAATCTTACATCATCCCAGTCAAATGGCTGCCCAGTCTATTTTTGAAAACTTCCAGTGGTGCATAACCCCAAATTATTCCATTGTTCTCACTGTCAGAACCTTTCTCCTTCTAGATTGGATCTCTCTTAAACAAGCTTCCACCCATTACTTCTTCTTCTGCCCTCAGATTAAAGTAGCTAATAAGTCAATCTCTCTTATTTGTGACAGCCTCTCAAGTACTGGAAGACTGTTATCATGTCACCCCTAGTCCTTCTCTTTGATACACTAAACACACCTGTCAATTGTTCATCATACGGTTTAGCCACCAGACCCCTTACCATCTTTATTGTTCTTCTCTGCACTTTCTAGGTTTTCAACATCTTTTTTGTATCATGGTGAACAGAACTGGATATAGCATTCCAAGTGTGGTCTCACCAGTGCAGTATAAAGCGATATTATCACTTCTTGTCATCTTGATTCTATCCCTCTGTTGATGCAGCCCAGGACTCCATAGGCTTTTTGGCAGCTGCAATACATTGCTGGATCTTACTTAAGTGGAGGTCCACTAGGACACCTACAGTTGGTCTCTCTCACAATTATTACTATTGAACCAGGTACCACCTGTTCTATACCTGTGCACTTGGTTTTTCCTCCCTAAGTGTAGGAACTTTCTTTTCTTACCACTAAACTGCACCTTGTCAGATAGGATGAACAATTTGTCATTGTTGAAGTTTTTTACTCTTTCATATTCCTTGGCCATGTCATATTACACCAGAACCACTGGAAGTTTTTAAGAAGAGACTGGACAGCCATTTGTCCAAAATGGTATAGGATTTCCTGCCTGAGCAGGGGGTTGGACTCGATGACCTCCAAGGTCCCTTCCAACTTTATTATTATATATTATATTATATTATATTATATTATATTATATTATATTATATTATATTATATTATTATATTATATTATATTATATTATATTATATTATATTATAATATTATATTATATTATATTATATTATATTATATTATATTATATTATATTATATTATATTATATTATATTATATTATATTATATTATATTATATTATATTATATTATTACATTACATTACATTACATTACATTACATTATATTATTATATTATATTATATTATTATATTCTCTAGCCAGAGGGAGCTCCTTAGAACTTTAGCTACCACTGAGGATTCATTTTTATGGTTAGAAATCAATGAAAACGTCTTCAATGTTGAACAGTTTAGATAAACAGAGTAACTTGCCATAATATTCTGACTTTGCTATCAAAAAGAAAAGCTTCATGTGAAGTTCCTACTCAAATCTACCTCTGAAATTATTTTCTTGTTTTACACACATACACAAACACATTACACACACATATACACACACACAAAATCAGTGCAAAAGGAGGACGATAGTTCATGTTTTGAAACAAAAAAAAACTTGAATAAGGCTGAAAGAGCACCTTCCGTTGCATCATGGAAATGTTTTATTGTCAAACCCACACTCATACATACAGTAACTAAAATGTGGATGCTTAGAGCTACAAGAAACATAAATCAGTTAGGTCAAATATAATTAAAAATAAAACTATTTTCTAGTAAATTCCATTGGTAGGAACTGCACATCAGTACTCAGGCAGCTGCTTCAAAGATAAATCAAACATTGATATTAAAATTCAACGACCAAACTGTTAAGCAGGACCACACAGAGATTGCCTGTGTCATTAAAACAGCTGTGTGATTCAAAGCACAGATGTTTCTCTCACTTTGGACCACTATGTCCAAAGAATTGCCTACTTTGGGGGCACGCAACTTTTTTTCCAGCTGGGGACTGCATTCTTTATAAAATGCATGTTTTGTTTGATGTTTTGCCCATGCACCAATTAAAGAAAATCACACCACACCCTATTGGAGTTTTGCTGTCAAATTTCAGTATTGCTATTGGGGGGGAGGAGTGTGAGAGCCAGTAGTTGTGTCCCCTCCCAGTATGGCGTGCGATCTACAGGAAACCTACTCGTATCTTTGAGTACCAAAATAAATTGTATTTACTCAGACCTTTTGAACCGTTGCTTAACGTTTTTAGTGCCGCTTTTTAACAGCTGCTGTTCCAGATTTGAATTTTTATGGGAATTAAATACTTTGATATGTAAACTGCCTTAAAATATTAACACTGAGATTGCCACATATACTGTATGAGGCTGGCTGGGTCTGCTGCATATTTTAACAGCAACTTTTTACTCCACACATCTTCAAACTACCAAGATTGAGAAACACTGTCCAGAGGTGATGCATAAGGTGTCATGTGTCTGAGTAACGAAACACTTAAAAGGACTTTCAGGCATGTTTTCTCCTAAAAGCTTTTATTAATGTTAAAGTACATCAGCACGGCATGGGGNACATTATCCACTCCCTTATTGTAGGGTCATGGTTCACATCTTCCAATCAACTTGAAAGATGTGATTTACTTCCGGTTTCTTTCTCCCGGGCTATCCCTATGCTCCTCCCTCTCTCCTAGTTGCTGGTTTAACTATATATATACCAGACAGTTCTGCACATTGTCAAAGCAAGAATATACAGTATTTGCAGCATTGACATAAGGTTACCAGAGGTCAAACATGACCTGAATATTTTTATATAACTTTTTTTCGTGTTCCTTACATATCTGTTTTGAGCTATCCTTGTGAGTGAGGAAAATGAACCTAAAGCCATAGATAGGGTTGTCTCCTCCTAGGAGTTGTAAAACTTTTGTTCCTTCTGTCAGGAAAACTACAGACAAAACTGAGACCTTCAGCTTAGCAGCTGTAAAGTTCCCGAATAATATTAGCAACGACACAAACACATCGTTTGCTAGCTAAAGAATTTCATGGGAAGATTTTCGGCATGAATATACCAAGACTTCATATGCAGTTGTACCCCTCATTAAAAGTGCCCTGGGGCTGATTTAATTTTTCACATTGGTTCCCTGGCACATTGTCTGCTACTATTAAGTTTTATCTGGCGCCGCCATTTTATTTTATGTTTGCCCTGTCATCATAAAGCAGGCAAAGGCAAGAGAATCTGTTCTTTTTTGATAAAAAAAATATGTCTGCCCATCTGTTGACCATCATCTCATTGCAGAATTATTGATGTCCTCCTGCTCTGGCAAGCTCTCTTCTTTCTAAGGGCCCAATTAAATACCCTGTTGTAAAAAATAACATAATCTTGGGGTTTAGAGTGTGTGGAGGAAAACTGAACTCTCATCCTCCCACGGTGAAGAAATATACTTTCTAAAAGTGGTTATTGTATTTCAAGAGAAACCTTTATTGGCACTAATACACAACTGTTTTTTTCTAAGAGCAAGTTGGAGAAGCTATTCACCTCAGAAACATGAGGAAAGGGCAAATTTAAAATGAAAGGTGGACAAAACCACCTCTTGTCTATTTTTTTCCCCAGCTCATATTTTCACACCCACACACAAACACACTGGCTGGTCCTTTATATAAAAGCTATAAATATTATTGCCAGTATCGTTTGGTTTGAATTTTAGATTTAAAGTTATAAATAAATTCAAGTCTTTGCAAATTAGGTATAGAAGAATTAGGAAGATAAAAACACCAATTTATCTTAGGAGAAAACCAATGTATTTGCCTAAAGGTTAAAATCACTGTACCTCAGTTCCAGCTATCATTAAGTGTTGCTAGCATTTCTGTGAGATGCATATGTATAAATCTATTTTTATAGATTTCCAATTCAGTATTCCCATTTTTAAATCTGAAATACAATATCTCGGGGTTTTTTTTTAAATTTTAGACACATGAGAACCTTGTTATTTTGTGGGACAGGCACCACATGGCAACATCATAGCCCTTATATCCTAGTATAATCATATTATTGTTAACTAGTAACTTACAGCATCTTCTAGCCCAGGGGTAGGCAACCTTGGCTCTTTTATGACTCGTGGACTTCAACTCCCACAATTCCTGAGCCAGCATGGCTCAGCTTGGAAACCTCTCCCTTTTCCCTCAGCATGGCTGGCTCAGGAATTGTGGGAGTTGAAGTCCACGAGTCATAAAAGAGCCAAGGTTGCCTACCCCTGTTCTAGCCTCACAACAATTGTTAAAGCAGCACAAAATCCATTTCATTTCTATTAGCCAACAATGCAGTAGTTGGATAACTTCTAAAAGATATTACCTGCTATGAGGAGGTGTCTTGTCCCCTGTTGCAATCAAAAGACATTTGCAACTATGCTGTTTTTCTTTCTTCACTCTTTTGTTTTGTTTTTTACAAAAAAACCCCCACCCTTTTTAAGTAAAGCTTAAAAATTAAAGTAGCTTGGAAAGATAAATGGTTACATGTAACATATAACATTTCCTGCCCTTAAAATATTTGTGGAAAAAAACACAACAATAAACCCATAATAATTTTGGATACAATATAGAATTAGAAAAATGGCAAAATTTGTGGGAAAGAAATAATAAACTGACAATGTCAACTTCTTATAAAGAAAACTTACATAAAATGTTTTATGGATGGCACTTGCCACCAGCAAGACTAGCAAAAATGTTTAAAAACATGTCAGATAGATGTTGGAAATGCAAACATAAGTCAGGTACTTATTACCATGTTTGGTGGACCTGTGCCAAAGCTAAGAGTTATTGGGAAAAAATACATGCCTGGCTAGAAAAGATGTTGGGAGAATACATAGATTTTAAACATAGATTTTATTAGGCATAATGCCAGAAAAGACTGATAAACAAAGCATATATTTCAGTGATGGCAAACCTTTTAGAGACCGAGTGCCCAAACTGCAAACCCAAAACCCACTTATGCACACCCAATGGGTGTGGCCCATTGGGTGGGCATGACTGCAGTAGTAACAGCAGACTGGGTGGGACTAAAAAGTTCAATCAATCAATTCCAACTTTGCAAGATCTTTTTTTTTCCCGCGAGAAGTTGAAATTGACTGATTGATTGAACCTCTTTTTTTTTACACATGACGGCGGAGGCCTAAAGCAAAAAGGTTTTATAAAACCCAGCTGAAGGCCTAGGACTGGGGCGATGGCGCGCGTGCCCACAGAGAGGGCTCTGAGTGCCGCCTCTGGCACCCATGCCATAGGTTCGCCACCACTGATATATTTGATTCTGCATGTTACAACAGCAGCAAGAATTATATTTGCGCAGTATTGGAAAAATGAAGAAATACCATCAGATGAAGAAATAATTAAAAAAATACTAAAATGTGCAGAAATGGATAGACTGACTCTGAGGCTGAAAGAAAAAGAAGAAATGAAATATTATCAAACTTGGGATTTATTTTATCGATGGCTAGAGGAAAGAATAAAGGATTAGGAACTAAATATGTATTAGCGAATGTAAACTCAGACAGCACGTTTGTTGAACAAATATTGAATGTATGAAAAAAATCAATAAAAATATTTTAAAAAAATAAATAAATCCATAATCTTTTCTAGAAACAGTTTTCATTTTGGCCAACACAGTCCACTTCCGGTACACATTTTACAAACTCACCACACACTATTCTCTGTCAGAGTACACCAGGTGCAGAAAAAGAGCACAAAGAAAGAAGATAGAGAAACTGGAGTAGGGTTATCCACAGGAAACACGAAAGTCAATACGGTGACTGTAATGTATTGATGTGAATTACTTGGAAATGTTGAAAAAACGGTCATAAGACTCTGTCAGTTAAGTGCCAGACTTTCTGTCTACAAGCTCATTAACTTGTGTTAAAGCGGGAACTAATACTTGAATCCTATTGGCCGCCACCTAGTTGCTGATTGTATAAATAGGGTGGAGCGGCAGTTATCCAGGCTTCTGTTTAAACCTTTAATAAAGAGTTGTTGTTTCACCTGCTGCCTCGTCGATGCCTCACCGATCACCAAACATAACAGTGACCACAGCCATGTGATCAAGGCCTCACACCTTTTTCACATCCATCAGAGAGGAGTGGGGCTTCAATTGCATAGCTGCAGTTGCAATCTTGATTTGTTTGACATCTCCTGAATAGGACACCGTGGATAACGTAAAAGAAAAGGGGATGTGTATATTATGGGCATCCCCAGATGGACCCCAGGTGTTGACCTTCACCACCCATCATGGATTTAGCCAACCAAAGCATTGCACAGAACTGTCAACCAGGTGATCAGCCTTAGGTCCCCTTGTGCCACACAGAGCATTCCATACTACTGGTAAGGACAGTCCTGGTTACTTTGGGGACACTTGGGCAAATACCGTAGGCCACAAGTGCAATCAAAGCCCAGTTTTACCCCAAGCATGTTCGTCCTTCTATACATGCCAGAATCTCTGAGCTAAAGACTCTTTGCAAACTGACCAACTGTGCCCTCAACACACCAATATGTTGTATAATGACAATGCTCAAGAAATGCAAGAAATTGAAAGGCACATCTCACTTTAAAATAAAATCAGAGTCTCTTTTATCTCTTAGGCTGCTTTTTTTCATTTTACCCTCTCCTGCAATGTGTCTTCACTGAAAGAAGAATTGGTTTAAATGCCATTCAGTTACAGATAGTAAGGGATGAACTAGAGTTCTGCGTAACACAATTGCCTGTTTAACTCCAACAGGTATAGTAGGTCCTTTCTTTCATCTTCATTTTATTCGCATTTTTTATTTTTCATGCTCAGTTCTTATAGCTGGCTTTGCCTCCAGGAACCTGGCTGGCCATCTCCTTTCCTAATATTAGCGCTAAGTTTAGACGGGTTGTGTTGTTCTGAGGAAAGAAATAAACTGAACCAATCCCCTGTTCCATTTCTGAATCAGATATAAAAGGAGATTGCAGGAAAAAAATGGCACCTCCTCTATAATCTTCTGCCCAGAGAAGCTATTTCACTTGCTTTGTGTTAAAGCTAGTCCTGTCTCATGTAACTCTCCTGTACATTTCTTTCATATAAGTATTGTCACTAATCCACAGTACTTTGCAACAGGGAAGGCCATCTAAAATATGGTACATTCTCAGCAGAATGTTCAACTAGTATTATTAACAATAATACCCCAGGATGCTTGCAGAAAAGTCAAGTAAATCAACATGTGGCCACAACAATGCAATTGAAGCTCTATTTTATTTCTGTCACAATGTAGCGTGGCAACATGGGATATTTAGCTGGCCAGATTGAAAGAAAACTATCAGAAGGCCTCCACTATTAGCTGCACTGCAACTGATGTTGGACCCCAACACTGAGTGCTCCCAAATAACCAGAGATAAGAAAAGAGCAAACAAATCTATGCTCAGCAGACATACTGTGGTCACTGCTGAGACTGCGGTATCCTTTCTTTTAATCATACCCAATAGTTGCTGGACAGCCACATAGATATACATTATTTTTTTCCCCAGTCAATGAAGATGCTGGAAACAATTATACAAAAAGTCCTAGGCCAATTCTCCAAACCCAAAAAGAGTAGGACCAAGTGCCATGGGTGAGAAGCTAGCAAAAGGAGGGCCCAGTTTCAAAGTGGACTGGATCGAACCGTGACAAGAAAAAAAATCCAGAAAACAATTCCCCCAACCCAACCGCATGGGAGTGGCATTCAGGCAATGGCTCACAATGTTGCTGGCTGCTCCATTCTAATCCCTCCCCACTCTTTCTCCCTGCCCACCTGGACCTAGGATCCAGAGCAGAGCATATGAAACTTGCCCCATACTTCCCAGTGAACACAGAGAGACACAACACGTGGGCATAGCAGAGATGCCAAAGACAAATGATATCTATTCCCCTGATTAGAGGCTCAGAGGCATAAGATACAGACAGAGACGCAAAGTATTACTTCCCTATGTTGTTGTTAGTTGCGAAGTTGTGTCCGACCCATTGCGACCCTATAGACAACGTTCCTCCAGGCCTTCCTGTCCTCTACCATCTTCTGGAGTCCATTTAAGCTCACGCTTACTGCTTCAGTGACTCCATCCAGCCACCTCATTCTCTGTCGTCCCCTTCTTCTATTGCCCTCAATCTTTCCCAGCATTAGGCTCTTCTCCAGTGAGTCCTTCCTTCTCATTAGGTTGCCAAAGTATTTGAGTTTCAACTTCAGGATCTGGCCTTCTAAAGAGCAGTCGGGGTTGATCTCCTCTAGGACTGACCGGTTTGATCGCCTTGCAGTCCAGTGGACTCTCAGGAGTCTTCTCCAGCACCGTAGTTCAAAGGCCTCAATTCATTGTCGCTCAGCCTTTCTTATGGTCCAACTTTCACAGCCATACATTGCAACTGGGAAAACCATGGCCATTACTTCCCTATACAAAAGAAAATACAGACTCCTCCTTTGACCACTACTGATAAAAGATTGAAAAGCATAGCTATTTCCAGACAACTCGTTGATTGGAAAAATTAACATATGTATACAAAAGAAAACCAATAAAATCTTTATAAAAAAAAGATTGAAAAGAATTCCCTGAACTCTTAAGAAAGAATTGTTTTCTATAACAAAACAACCATTTACCTGCCTATGCCCAAGATTATACACTATGCATCTAAGAAGAAGTAGAAAAAAGTAATTTTATTCCTAAATTCAAAAGAAGGTTACAGCATTTCCTTCTTATACTAAATTTAGTTTCTCTTTCTTTTTTCTTTTTTCTGCTTTAAGATAACAGAATGAAAACATAGAACAGTGGTAATCTGGAGAGATTAAAATTTTAGTGCTGTGTTTTACACTTGAAATAACCTGGGGAAGGAGTCATGTATCTAAAATTAACCTTGCTGCACTATCTCTGTTTTGAATATATCCTTGGGAATGATCCGGAGAGCTGTTTGAATTACCAGGCCACTGTCTTGCTTGCCCTAGCCTGTTCCTTCTATTCATAATTTACAATGCATTCCCCCTTTAGCTCATTCAACTACAGGCATCCTTGTAAAAACACACAAATCATTTCTACAGAATGCCAATAAGCCATGCATCATGGCTGTAAACACAGGCTGGCTAGCCTAATATCAGCTACAGACCCAATTATTGGGTGGAGGATGGGTTGTTAACCAAGTCTTGAAAACCACAACTGGGATGCCTTGAAGAAAAAAAATTCAAGGCAGAGTTATAGCTTGTGCTTCAAGAAAGTGATTTGCTCGTATCCGTCTATAATTGCCAAGTCTTGTAAGCAGTTTCGAAATTTACAGGGCACACGGAGTACTGTTAGCAGAGCAGCATCTTAAACATTTAACTTCCAGCTCAAGCTTTCCTCAAGAATAGAGAGAATATAAAGAAGCACACAGGGATGTCTACCAAGATTGGTCAAAAACATCAAGAGGGTGGCTCCCCCTATTTTTTATGTGTGTGGCTGGCATCTGACCTTATGGATCATATACCATACCCTGCAGACACTTTGGGCAACTCAGATGCATCTATTGAGCTTGAGATGTGCCAGTCAGTTTCCCAGCCTCATTCCCTCTCAACCCATGGGCTGACCAATCTATTTAAAATTGAAAATGAAAAAAAAGGGCTTCAGTCCTTCTCCTCTCTGTGCCATGGATTGTCTGAATGGGAGATCTTCCATTTCCCCACAAAAACTATTTTCATGCCAGAATACCTTGGGCCAGAATCAGTCTGCTACAAAAGTGGTCTGCATTTGAGATGCCCAAATGGGAAGCAGGACATCTTCAAGCTGTAGTAAGAAGCTGGGAGTGATCCCTTAAGTAACTCAAGCTTTGCTAACACTAGATTATTTCCTAAATAAAACCATTTTTTTTTCAGGCAAGCATGAGCTTTCAGGATTTTCCTTTTGTGGAGAAAAAAAACATATTTCTTGGTACACGCATCCTTTCCATTAAACATACTACCCACTAGCCACCATTTGCCTTCTCATCAGCCATATCTCACAATTTTATTTTATTCTGCTTGTGATCAACTACAATTCCAGCTTAACGTTCTAAATATGTTATTTGCAGTGGTGGGATTCAAATATGTGAACAACCAGTTCTCTGTGTGGATGCCACTTCTGGAAGTCCATTCTGGGCCTGGGCAACAAAAAAATTAGCTACCGGTTCTGCCGAACTGCTGTGAACCGGCTGAATCCCACCACTGGTTATTTGGTAGACGGAGACTAGCAGACTTCCCATGTTCTGTAAACATCCTTTCATTCTTGTTGTGGTTTCCATT
Organism: Protobothrops mucrosquamatus; assembly: GCF_001527695.2. Lineage (NCBI taxonomy): Eukaryota > Metazoa > Chordata > Lepidosauria > Squamata > Viperidae > Protobothrops > Protobothrops mucrosquamatus. The sequence goes on along the minus strand of NW_015386091.1, from coordinate 27,003 downwards.
GTGTGTGGGTGACATGAGCACTGTGGAGCAGGAAAACTATGTACAATATTAGCGGCTTGAGCGCCCTGCATGAATGGGGGCCAATCACGCTGTTAAGATCTACTGGGCTTCAGTTTCTTCAATACATAGAAGAATCCATATACAGAATATCTGAAGTGCATCTGTCAGTGCATTTGGGTCTTGTTGTTGTTAGTTGCGAAGTCGTGTCCGACCCATCGCGACCCCATGGACAACGTTCCTCCAGGTCTTCCTGTCCTCTACCATCTTCTGGAGTACATTTAAGCTCACGCCTACTGCTTCAGTGACTCCATCCAGCCACCTCATTCTCTGTCGTCCCCTTCTTCTATTGCCCTCAATCTTTCCCAGCATTAGGCTCTTCTCCAGGGAGTCCTTCCTTTTCATTAGGTGGCCAAAGTATTTGAGTTTCAACTTCAGGATCTGGCCTTCTAAAGAGCGGTCGGGGTTGATCTCTTCTAGGACTGACCGGTTTGAACGCCTTGCAGTCCAAGGGACTCGCAGGAGTCTTCTCCAGCACCAAAGTTCAAAGGCCTCAATTCTTTGTCGCTCGGCCTTTCTTATGGTCCAACTTTCACATTCATACATTGCAACTGAGAAAACCATGGCCTTGACTATACACACTTTTGTTGGCAGGGTGATGTCTCTGCTTTTTAGTATGTTGTCTAGATTTGCCATAGCTTTCCTCCCCAGGAGCAAGCGTCTTTTAATTTCTTGGCTGCAGTCCCCATCTGTGGTGATCTTGGAGCCCAGGAAGATAAAATCTGTCACTACCTCCATTTCTTCCCCATCTATTTGCCAGGAATTGAGAGGGCCGGATGCCATGATCTTGGTTTTCTTAATGTTGAGTTTCAAGCCAAC
>NW_015386091.1:15252-26027 GCF_001527695.2 Protobothrops mucrosquamatus | reverse complement strand
TTGGGCCTAGAGTGCCCTTAATATCAGGATGCAAGAAAAGTAAGATTAGAGAAGAGGGAATCAGCTGTACTGAAACACAGCAATCCCACCCCCATTCTTTCAGATCAGTACAGGAGGTCCTCTACTTACAACCGCAATTGAGCCCCAAATTACCATGACTAAGCAAGATGGTTAGCTTTGCCCCATTTTACGACCTTACTTGCCACCGTTGTTAAGTGAGTCACTGCCAATTTTTAGTTAGCAACACGGTTGTTAAGTAAATCTGGCTTCCCCATTGACTGGGCTTGTCAGAAAGTCGCAGAAGGTGATCACACGAGCCTAGGTCATAAATACATGCCAGTTGTCAAGCATTCAAATTTTGATCACATGACCGTGGGGATGCATCAATAGCCACAAGTGTGAAAAGTGGTCAGAAGTCACTTTTTTCCAGTGCTGTTGTAACTTTGAATGGTCAATAAATGAAAGGTTGTAAACTGAGGACTACTGCTGATGGCAATCTTAGGGAGAAACTCACGTGATGTTTCTACCAAGCCAGAGATATTATTTGGTGGGAGCCCCATGTCTGCATGTTTCAAATACACCACAGTTTATCCAGGGACTGTTGTTTTACCTGTATTTTCCATTAAAGCATCCAATCCCTGTGCTCTGATTTCTCTGTGGCTCAAGAACAAAACAGCAGCCAAAGTATCCTAAAATTGTTCCTAAGTCATGATGGCATTTGTGAGTTAAAGTTTATCTAAGAGTTCTCTTGAGATATGATAGCAATGAGCTACACAGCAACTTGGCAAGACAAGAGGTGGAACCCAAGCCACAGCTGCCATCTCCAAGCCCATATATAGGCATTTATTTATGGAAATAAATGCCAAGTATCCCAGCTATGCTTGAACAGTCCTAGCTAAGAAATGCACTTGTGATTATCCTGGGAGTCTGTTCCAATGCTCTTCTGGCTGTACAGTAATTAAGCATCTACTTCAACAACAATTGAACAGTAGTTTGAGAATTCAAATGGAAAACATACACCTTAGCAATATTGTCATCTTTACACCAGAGTCATTTATCCTTGGATTCACACCAGGCACAAGATGTTGTGAATCCCTCAATCTGTGAAGGATGTTTTTTTCAATGGCTATTGCCATAAAGAAGCATTTCACAAGCACAGGATAAATATTTCACTTTCAAATTTAGCAGCTTTAAGTACTGTAACAAAATGACTCCACAGATTCTGTAAACAGGCCTCATAACTACAGTGTCCATATTTTCTTGGGAAAACATAAAGGGCAAACCCGAAAAAGGGACAAATCTGAAAGAGGTTCATAAGGATAAAAACATGTTTAGAGATGTACATAGAATCAGAGGGCTAGAAGGAACCTCGGAGAAAATATTATGAAGAACTTACTTCTCTGGACTGGAGTATAACCAAGAATTTCTGCTATAAAATAGGTTTAGCAAATAGCAAGGGCAGTAAATGATAAAGCATTTTAAAAAGAACATGAAAAAGATTGTACACGATATATATAGAACGAGGGTGGTCTTTGATTGCACAACTGCTGCCACCATCTTGACTTTTCACACACACAATCACACGCACACACATGCACACACACAGATGTCCTGACATTGGCAAATACTGGGATGAACACAGCCCGTAAATTAAGCACACTGGTGCATACAGGTAATATTTGATTTATGATCATAATTGAGCCTCCCTATCACAGTTGTAAATCATGACAGTCGTAAAAGGGGTCAATCATGTGACCAAATCGATTTTACAAACCTTTTTGCGGCAATTCATAAGTGAACACTGCAGCTCTTAAACAAATGCCATTGAGTGGCTGAAGTTTGGTTACGTGACCGCAGGGGAGGGGGCAACCATTGGAATATTGAATCCGGGTCATAATTAGCCCCAAGGTAGGTCCACTTTGAATGGTCTCTAAGAGTCCAGTCATAAGTCAAGGACTACCTGTACTGTAAAATTAAGTATTTTCTTACAAAATTAAATTAGGAAGTAATTTTGATTTTTTTTAAAAAAAGGAGGGAAGCCTAAATTGATACGTGCTGTTAGATTGATATACAGCACGTCCCTTTATTTCATAACATTGGTCCAAAAATTCCCCGCAAATGATCTGATCTTTGCACTTGAGATCTAGAAACAGGGATCCAGATAGATAGCTGGTGATCTTCCCTTTAATAGGGCAAATCTGATCTGCTAGCAAGTTTGGCTAAGCGGAGAAGAGTGTAAAACCAAACAGACAGGCAGGCAGATGTCTCTCTTATTTTGGGACCTGAAAATTTAAAAAAAATCATCCTGGGGACCAAAACAGAGGCCATAAAACACATGATTGGAAGCGGTAAAGAAAAGATGCAGCTGTTGAAGCAGTGGTATTATTGTCTGAGTAACATCGGGCTTACTTTCTTTGCGAACCTCGTGGAGAGCAGCATTCAGTTCTTCCATAAGGACAGGAGCCTCTTTGGCAATTTTCTCCCCTTTATCCAGCAAGTTCCAAGTAGCTTCTTCCACGGAAGCAAGAATTACACGAGCTCTTTTGGAACATCCTTTTTTCTTGACAGAAGGATTCTGGGGGCAATTCATTAACGTGGTCACCTAAAGCATAAAGGGAAGACCCACATCTTCATTTCTGCAGTTAAACATGTCGCTCTGGCCTGCATCAAATAAAGAGGCACCAAGATATCAGCAGTGAGTAAACTCCAACTTAAGGACCATGGCGATGAAAGCATATAACAGTGACATATCCGCCTAGAACAGTGATGCGAACCTTTTAGAGACCGAGTGCCCAAAAACTGGCCCCACCCCCGCTCCAACCCCTGCCCTGCCCCCACCCCACCTGCCCGTAGGGCCACTCATTGCCTCCAGGGTCCGCCGCAGATTGCCCAGCAGCGCTATGGCAACCACGCCCTCTGCCCACGCCCCGCAGCATCAACTGTGTGCAATGAGGGGTGAGGGCAGAGTCTTGTCTACACTGCCTGGCTACCATTTCCTTGATGCACTGCTCCATGTGGGCCACGCTTGGGGGTGACTCTTCTTCAGGAGGGCTGCTGGTGAGGAGGGGGTCACAGGGGGAAGCAAGGCTGGGGCAACAGCACATGTGCCCACAGAGAGGGCTCCGAGTGCCACCTCTGGCACCCGTGCCATAGGCTCGCCACCACTGGCCTAGAATGAACAGGGAGTTATTTCAGAAATCAGTGTACCTTGTGCTAAGCCATGCTTTGTTTAACTGTGTTCCTGGAGATTTCAAAATAAATCTTAACAGAATAATAACAGAATTGGAAAACCCTCCAGGGATGGAGCACCCACAACTTTTGAAGGCAAGCCATTCCACTGGTTAATTATTCTCATTGTTAGGAAATTTCTCCTTAGTTCTAAGTTGCTTCTCACCTTGATTAGTTTCCATTTATTGTTTCTTATCCTGCTTTCTGGTGCTTTGGAAAATAGGTTGGGCCCCCCTCTTCTTTGTGGAAGCCCCTCAAATATTGGAAAACTGCTATCATGTCATCCCTAGTCCTTCTTTTCACTAGACTAGACATACCCAATTCCTGCAACCATTCTTTATATGTTTTCCCTTCCAGCCCCCTAATCATCTCTGTTGGTCTCCTCTGCACTCTTTCCAGACTCTCTATCTTTTCTATAACATGGTGACCAAAATTAGATGCAGTATTCTAAGTGTGGTCTTACTACAGCTTTATAAAGTGATACTAACATTGCATGTGATCTTGATTCTATCCCTCTGTTAATGCAACCTAGGATTCTGTTAGCATTTTTGGCTCTGCCACAAACTGCTGGCTCCTATTTTATTGTCCATTAGGACTCCAAGATCCCTCTCGCAATTACTGCTATTGAGCCAGGTTTCACTTAATCTGTGCCTGTACATTTGATTTTTTCTTTCCTAAGTGTAAAACCTTGCTTTTCTCTACACTGAATTCCATTTTGTTAGATAGGGCCCAGGATTCAAGTCTGTCGAAATCCATCTGGATCTTCAGCCTATCTCTGGAGTGTTAGCTATTCCTGCCAGTTTAGTATCGTCTGCAAATTTGATAAAATTCCCTTCCATTCTCTCATCTAAATCATTTATGAAAATGTTGATCCACATGGAATGCTAAGTCTTAAACCAGGGTCTCCCAAACATTTGACATCCTTTTCCCAAATCACTTATCAGAAAGTCCTTTTTCCCCAATGCAGTAGAACACTCTAAGCCAGGGGTATCAAACTCGCAACGTCACATGACGTGTTGCGACGCATCGTGACTTTTTTTCCATTGTCAGCAATGGGGTGGGTGCGGTTTCGCCATGACGCATCCGGCCTGTGGGCCAGCAGTTTGACACCCCTGCTTTAAGGTAATTTAAAGGTTGTCATTACGTAAAGGGTACCTGTATCATTACCCCAAGAAAAAAAAACTTTTACCTGATTTGGGGTAATTTACACAGTTTAGGGAAGCACTGTCTCAAACCATGGTTTCCAAGAGGCCAGTCAAATACCAAGGAGCCACGTTATAGCTTTGTGTGATGTGTGAATGCAGCCAAGATACAGGGAGAAAGAATTGGCCATAAATTACTCCACTGAATCAATGATGCAAATGGTGTTAGCATCCATGAGCAACAGGATCTATTTAAAGTTTAATTTTGATTCCCAAGACAACTTTAAAGATATCCACTGATTATTAAAACCTTTTTCTCTGCTATGCTAAAGGGAAATATGGTTTTTCATTTTAAGAGTCTCTTTTAATGAAACTACATTTTTAATGTCTGAGGTGTGAGAACTGTTGGAGAGAAGTGAAATAGTATTTTAATAAAATAGCAAATTCACAACTATCCTGAAACACAGAACATGGGGTTGTGGACATTTTCCTCCATAACCCTCATTATGTCTCACTTTTTTAAAAACTCTGCTGCTTCGTTTCAATGATGCAATTGCTGTTTAAAATTATAGGAAGTGAAACTATCAAGCATCAAGATGTAATTTATCATTGCATTGTAATTTATCATTGTTACAAGTTAGGATTCCCCTTTTCACTTGGAACATGTGAAATTAGATGATTAAAATATGTCAGAGGATAAACATCCATGCAAACTAGTTTTCTAATTCATCAACATGTCAGAATAAAAAAAATGAGGTTGAAAATAAATCAAGCTTTTAAGTGTACACTGAGGACTATATAAGAAGACTGAAATGTTTTGGAAAGAAATGCATTTATAATAGGCATTGGCATAATAAACATAACAGTTTCTGCAAGGATTAAACTATATTTTAAAAATTATCCTATGGGAAAGGAATGCTGAATGTTCTATATTGGGAAGTTGCTGGCAAACAGATTAAAATAGCAGTTTTTGCAGTGGGTCAGGTCTACCTCTGCAGATATACAGTAATGACTTTTAAAATGGCCTTATCTAAAGAAGAAAGAAACCTTGGCAATAAGGAAGATAGTAGGTTTTAAACACAATAAAAGTAACTACCCTGGGAAAATCTATTAAATTTCAAAGGTACATGAAATTATTCATGATTATTCATATTTTTGTAGGAAGTAATAGAAATAGCACAACATATAATAGGATTTTTTTAATAGATCAAGCACTGTTTACAGCTGAGTTCTCCAAAGTGATCAATATCATCTCCAAAGATGGAAGTGACCAGCTATTGTTATTATTGTTGTTGTTGTTGTTCATACTACTAATAGTTAAAGTAGTATTTCTTAAATTATTTCCATATAATAAATTATGGGGTTTGATGAACAATCTGAAACTTCATAAAGGAGTTAGTGAGCTGAAATGTTTGGGGACTCCTGAGTTTAACTGATTAACTGATTTAACTTAACTGATTTTGGAGCAATCTATGAACAGCAAACCAAAATTATCCTTCCAATCCTTGCTTAGGCCATAAAATGAAAACTGGTCATTTATTAATATAATGTCCAGGGAAGCATTGTGAATTCCAAACATACAGAAAAGCCTGTCCACCATCTGCAGGGAGCAAGTCAAAAAGGTCAATATGGTAGCCACATACATGCATTGAAGCCTATCAATTTTTTTACATCCATCTAATGCTGTGTTTCCCAACCTTAGCAACTTTAAGATACATGGATTTCAACTCCCATAATTCCCCAACCAGCCATGATCTAATGCAGTGGTGGCGAACCTATGGCACGGGTGCCAGAGGCGGCACTCAGAGCCCTCTCTGTGGGCACGCGCGCTGTCGCCCCAGTCCTAGGCCTTCAGCTGGGTTTTATAAAACCTTTTTGCTTTAGGCCTCCGCCGTCATGTGCAAAAAAAAAAGAGGTTCAATCAATCAGTCAATTTCAGCTTCTCGCGGGAAAAAAAAGATCTTGCAAAGTTGGAATTGATTGATTGAACTTTTTAGTCCCACCCAGTCTGCTGTTACTACTGCAGCCACGCCCACCCAATGGGCCACGCCCACCCAATGGGCCACACCCACCCAATGGGCCACACCCACCCGGCACCCGACGATGCATAAGTGGGTTTTGGGTTTGCAGTTTGGGCACTCGGTCTCTAAAAGGTTTGCCATCACTGATCTAATGGCTAAGTAACATCAAATCAAACAAGCTCAAATTTAGTAACTTTGCACGTGAACCATTGTAGTTTGTAAATGATGGTTAAATTAATTTCGTATTATTATCATTATCACATTTTATATAATTTTAGATGCCACTTTATTGCCTAGACCAGTGGTGGCGAACCTATGGCACGCGTGCCAGAGTCGGCACTCGGAGCTCTCTCTGTGGGCACACGTGCCTTTGCCCCAGCTTTGTCTCCCCCCGTGACCCCCTCCTCACCAGCAGCTCCCCTGGAGGAGAGTTGCCCCCAAGTGTGGGCCACGCGGAGCAGCACAGCCAAGGACATGGCAGCCAGGCAGCGTAGACAAGACTCTGCCCTCATGCCCCATTGCACACAGTTGATGCTGCGGGGCGCAGGCAGAGGGCGTGGCCGCCATGGCGCTGCTGGGCTGACTGGGCGATCTTCAGCGGGCCCTGGAGGTGCAGGCAGGTGAGGGCAGGGCAGGGGATGGAGAGGGGGTGGGGGCGGGGCCAGGTTTTGGGCACTCGGTCTTTGAAAGGTTCGCATCACTGGCCTAGACCAGTGTTTTTCAATCTCAGAAACTTTGAGAATTGTGGACCAACTCCCAGAAAACACAGATTGCTCTTTTTGGACTTTACTCACGGATTCTAGTCAGGTTGTTTTATAGATGTAGTTTAATTTTGTTTTTGTTTTACTGTCTCTTAAGATAGATTTATAAGTATTCACAGAGCACTCCTGGACACATTGCTTGTACCGGTCTAAAACTGTAATAAACTGACTGACTGACTGATATTAATGTCAAGCATGAGTTTATATATCATCAGTGGGAACAGGTACACGCCTAAAGATTCCTTTAACCAAAATATGTTTTCTAAATTGTGCCAGCTACCACATAAACCACACAATGAAAAATGTTCTGTGTTTCATGTCTCACATCACACCCCACTTTCCTCTTGATGTGGCCTACCTGAATTATGAGGGGTTCCAGCAACTTCTCCACGGTATGGGTCTGAATCTGTAGATTCTGAGGATCAATTTTCACTTTCATGTAAGGATCTGTTGCCGCCATTTTACCTGTAAGCTAAAGATAGTTTTTTTTATAGTAGTGCTTGACAACCCTCTGACCCCTCGGGTCATTGTTTCAGACATATTTCCTTAGCAGATTCCTTAATGCTTTCAATAAAGACAGAGCTTCTATAATGAACTTCACTGAAAAAAAATCTTTAAAATCCAGGGAGATATTCAGAGATGCGTCTGCCTTGAATTGCATAGCACAGCCAAGCATCGGCAGTTGACTACAGGATATGCTTTATGACATTTTGTATTACATCAGAAAATGCTTTATGATAATTTTTAGGGCTAGGTGCAATTTTTTCACATTGCCAAATTTACTAGCATCCTCTTGAAATTTGAAGAAGGCAATGTACAGGAAGATAAAAGACCAATTCCATCCCCATTCAGATGGGAGCTCAAAAAAATAATCTATTTTAGGGCTGCTGCATTAACTCAAACAATACAGAATAATAAATTTGAAGCCACTCTAGGTAGTGTTTTTCAAACTTGGTAGCTTTAAGAGATGTGGACTTCAACTCCCAGAATTCCCCTGCCAGCATTCCCCAGAATATAGATCAGTATTTGTTCTAAGATTGTTTCCAGTCTTTTTTTTCTTAAATAGCTGTCAAAATATAACATTCGTTCAAAAGTAGAAACAAAACTGGGTCTACATCATGTCTGATTTCTTCACTGCAGTTTTTAAAACCTGCAATAATACATAGGGTAGTATCACTCAATTTCCACTACCCATAATTACCCACTAGCCAGATTGCCCACACTGCCTACTTAGGCCAAGTTTTGTTTCAGTTACAGCCTTTGGTTTGCAGAAGTTCACTTGGATGAAGGACCTTCTCTTTATTACATTGTTGGAACAAATTCAAATTATTTTATACAGCAATACAGGTCTCCCCCCCTCCCCACTTTTCATGGTTAAGCATGGTTTAGTTAATATATCAGCATGGTTGAAGTCAGTGACTTCAACCGTGAAGAACAAAGGTGTCTAAAATTTATTGAAAAGAGAACGAAACCATAGACCAGTATTGGTGAACCTTTGGCATGTGTGCCAGAGGCGGCACTCAGAGCCCTCTTTGTGGGCACGCGTGCCCCCGCCCTCGCCCCGCCTCCTCTCACGGCCCCCTCACCAGCAGGCCCCTCAGAGGAGAGTCGCCCCCAGGCGCAGCCCATGCAGAAGCAGCACAGCCAAGGACATGGCAGCCGGGCAGCAGGAACAAGACTCCACCCTCACACCCCGTTCGCGCGCAGATGATGCTGTGGGGCGTGGGTGGAGGGCGTGGCTACCATGGCACTGCAGGGCCACCTGGATGATGTGCTGCAGCGGGCTGTGGAGGCAGTGGATGGCCCTGCAGGTGGGTGGGGGTGGGCGGAGCGGGCAGGTGGCAGGGCGGTTTTTCGGCATTGGTCTCTAAAATGTTCGCCGTCACTGCCATAGACAATTCTTTAGAGAAGAACTGATTGCTCACAGCTCCAACAATTCCTAGCTGCTGTTGATAGTGCCTGGGAATTCAGGGGCTTATAAGTCATCAGGACTGGAAGGCAGCAGACTGGACAGAGTTTACGTAGACTAAACAGCAAGAGGATTCACAATTAATGCGAATGATAAATTCACACTTATCGTATCCTAGCTTGATTTTTCAGACAATGTAATAATATTGCACATATACCAAACTGTAATAATTATTTTATTCATTTACTTATCCAATTTATATCCCATCACATTCATAAATAAAATTTTGGTAGCTCACAAACAATGCCATAATCAAAACTATTTAAAAAAATAAAATATTTCAGATTCCCCAAACAATATCTGACGTCCACATCTAAATGTCCTGCACAAAAGCTCACCTTTCAGCTGTTTTGAGATTGTGAGAATAATGGCTGTCATAAACAAATGTCATAAGACCTAAAACCTGAACTGTGGGATAAATATGCAGTTCTTGACGAAGAACTCATATCCAAAAGATGCAGGCAACCTTAGCAGGTTTGTACAATATATATATGGTGTATATTGTAAATAAATAGTAATACATGGTATTATTTTATTCTATCTACTCAGAAACATACGTGATATATCCTTCAGGTGATCAGGTGATATCTCCAAGTGAGGATCAACCGCATAGAAAAATGCTTGCTATCTCGATTATTTGTAATTTTTGCAGGGACTTGCAAGTGATCTCCTGGATCCTGCTTCTCCCGACATCCATTGATTGATTGAGTGACTGATTGATTGATTGATTGATTGATTGATTGATTATGTACCAGCAAGTCTTTTTGACTTCTGGTAACCAAATAGATTTTTTCCATAGCAATCTATCCCTACCCTGGTCCTTCAGGTCACATCACCACTATAACTGAGTTCATTCACTGTACTGCTGTACTGATGATCTTTTTCTCTTTTTTTCCACCGTCCCAGCACTAAAGCCTTTCTAGAGAGCTGGATCTTTGCATAATATGTCCAAAGCAAGGCTTCTCTAGCAATGATGTGCAATGTTAGTTTTGCACATCAAAATCAAAAACATTCTGCAAGACCTCAAATAAGTGTGTAAGTGTGAGGTAAAATCGCACAAAAAGCCAAATCAGAATCTATTTGCTTCTTCCAAAAGGGTAAATATTTATCTGACGATGAGCTGGGTAAGAGACTTGCCTCCTAGATGTAAGTTTCAGCTCTTATTTAAATTGCCAGAAACTCATGCAGCCTTTATGGAAACCCTACTAAGTTGCCAGCCTTCCAAGAGATAGAAGAAGAGATAGAAGAAATAAAACCCTTAACCTGCTCAATTTAACTATCATTTATTTACCACTAGCTGTACCCGGCCACGCGTTGCTGTGGCTCAGTCTGGTTAAATGGAAAAGAAGTGTGTTGCTTTTATGTCCAACAGATGGCACTGTTTTTCAAAAAAGCATGTTTTTATCTGTCACAGGTGTGACATCTATATAATAATAGGTATATAAAAACACGCGTGGCCGAGGATTTTGCACAATATCTGTATGACAAAGTCGCTCGGATCCGAGAAGGCTTGGACTCCGACTGGTTGACCCAGGGGGAGGAGACGGAAGCAGGTCTTGAGACAGTTGTATGGGAGGAGTTTGACTCTGTTGCGCCCGAGGATGTGGACAGGGTCTTGGGAGGGCTGAATGCAACCACATGTTTGTTGGATCCG
>NW_015386091.1:0-13901 GCF_001527695.2 Protobothrops mucrosquamatus | reverse complement strand
GGGAGAAGGGCGGTATACAAATTAAATTAACCTTAACCTTAACCTATTCGAATGCAATGTTGTGTCAAAATTTCAAAGCAATCGGTGAAGAACTTTCGAAGATTTAAGATTTTGAACAAACAAACATTTACATTTTTATTTATATAGATTATGGGAAGGACTGGTGTGGCCCTTGAAGAGTATAACCACCTTTTATAAATACTTGTTCTGAAAGCCTTTTGGAGCATTTTGCCTGTGAAATTTTGAAAGCACATTTTTTTTCTAGGTTAGCTTACACAATGTCTCTTAGCTCTTCCTCAGATTCTCCCTCACGTAACTATATTTAATTTATTCTTTTCCTTGGTTGTATATTATGACTATATATCCTACAGTAAGGTCTTACTGATACACCTACTCTTTACTTTCCTAAGTTTAATCAATACATTGGAGTCTAATAATTTATGGTCTGTTCCACACTTTGCATCTTGAAGTGTCCTAGCTGGCCAAGTTGATTACATTTCTCCATCCTCTGCCTCCTGTCAGGTTGATCCCAATATTTTCCATCTGATGCTATCCAGATAAGCACTGTGTTTGTGTTGCAGGTTTAGAAATGAACAAAGAATTCTCTCCATAAAATTATTTTAACCAATCTCCTACATTACTGCATTTACTAAATCCATATCTTGTAATTCCAGATGCCATCATTTCTACAGTTTTTGCGTTTTAATAATTCATTACTAATGACTTGTTAGTTGCCTTTAGCAGTTTTTGCCATTTCCATGGAATTCTCATGTCTTTCAGCACTGCCTCTGTAATAAATGCATATACTCGTATAACACTGATGTTATTAGTTGGTGTGCACAAATATATATTACTTGGTCATTTATCAGGTTATATCTGAGTATTATGGGGTTGTAGCTTTTCAGATCTGAAGCTGGAAATGTGTTTTGAAGCAGGGATATGAAAGTACCTACGTCATATCTATTGGGATCTCCTAAAATAAGCTTTGTCTCTTCTTGGGATATCTTGGTAATGAAGGGTTGCCCAACCTAAACTTAATGTTATTTTTAAAAAAAATATGTTTTTATTCAATTTCTATAGCTGCCCATCTCAGCCAAGTAATAATAATAATAATGATGATAAAGTTGGAAGGGACCTTGGAGGTCATCTAGTCCAACCCCCTGCTCAGGCAGGAAACCCTATACCATTTCGGACAAATGGCTGTCCAGTTTCTTCTTAAAAACTTCCAGTGTTGGCGCATTCACCGCTTCTGGAGGCAGGTTGTTTCACTAACTGTCAGGAAGTTTCTCCTTAGTTCTAGGTTGCTTCTCTCTTTGGTTAGTTTCCATCCGTTGTTTCTTGTCCTGCCTTCAGGCGCTTTGGAAAGTCAGTGACTCTGGGCAGGTTACAATTCTAAAACTATAAAATAGTTTAAACAATTTAAAATAATAACAGCATCCAAAAAATAAATACTGTACGTGTAGCAGCCAAGATAGTTAAGTAACTAACATCAAAGCCAAAAAAACCAGGACCCTTAACACATTCCGAGCCCAACGCCCGGATACATAGTCAAGTGTTTAAAACCTTACAAAAGGCCAACAGGGTTGGGGCCATTCTACTCTCCAAGGGGAGGATGTACCACAGAGCAGGGGCTATTGCAAAAAAGGCCCATCTTCTCGTTCCCACTATTCGACACTCTTTGGCTGACAGATCTGCAGCTTGTCCAATCTGTTGGATCAAATTGGATGAGTAGAGACGGTTAGAAAAAGAAGGTCCCTCGAGTAACATGTTCCCAGATATGTAGGGTTTTAAAGGAACAACCGGTGCCTTGGATTGCACTCAGAAACACTTACTTAACCATTGCAACTCATGTAGTAGTAGTGTTGCATGTGTGTACATCTAACACCATTTATTACTTGGGCAGCCACATTCTGCACTAATTGATTCTTTCAGATGCTCTTCAAGAGCAGACTCACATAGAGCACATTGCAGTAATCTAAACAAGAGGTTACAACGTCCCGGTTGACAGAGAGCAGAGCTCCTGGTTCAGGTATGGGCACAACTGGCACACTATCCGAAGGTATGCAAAAGCTTTCCTAACCATTGAGCTTGTGCCATAAGCCCAAGAGGACCCCCAGATTGTGCACTGGATCTGGCTGGGGCAGTGCCATTCCATCCAGAACAAGAGATGGAAGAACCTTGTCTCCAGAGGGTCCGAATACCCACAGCCACTCAGTCTTTCTAGGGCTGAGCTGCAGCTCATTTCATCCCAGACAGACAGAAAAACCTCCAGACACTGGGAAATCCATGATATCACTCAAAGGCCTGAAGTAGAGATATAAAGTGGGTGTCAGCATATTGGTGATATCTCACCCCAAATCAACAGATCACATCACCCAATGGCCTAATGTAAAATGTTAAATAGGAGGGAAGAGTGGACTGCGCATGAGGGACCCTACAAAGTAGGGGTCCCAGAGTGGATCTTTTCCCTTAACATTGAGTGGAATTGACCCCAGAGAAAGGAGGAAAACTAGCACAATAAAATACCATCCACTCCCAGCTCCCAAAGCCAGCCCAGAAGGACACCATGATCAATGGTACTGAACACCACTGAGAGGTTAAGAAGACCCAGGATGAATACACTTCCTCCATCCCATTCCACTAGAGGTCATCTACAAGTGCAATCAATGCCATCTCAGTCCCAAACCCTGGCCTGAATTCTGACTGAAAGATAATCCATGTCATCCAGAGTCCTCTGAAGTTACCATGTGACCACTCTCTGCACAACTTTCCCTATAAAAGGAAGATTGGAAACTGGACAAAAGCTGTTCAGCTTAGTTGGACTGAGATCTTTTGAGGAGGGGGCAAATCACTGCCTATTTAAAAGCTGGTGAAACACTCACTCTTTCAAGGAAGAATTACTGCCCAGACCCAATCCTATGCAGCCTCAGTAAGCCAGGAAGGGTACTGATCTAACACACAAGTGGCCAAATTAGCAATTGAGAAGGTTCTGTCCTCTTCCTCAGGTTCCACGGGCTCAAAGTCTTCCCACGTCACTTTGCAAGACGTAGCCCCCACCACCTCCATCAATTCTGCTTTAAAGCTGGAGTCCACCACAGAGCGAATACAAACGACTTTGCCAGATGCACAACATACCCTTCACAGCAACTCTGTAGGTGAACGTCAGTATTATACCCTCCAAGGAGGAATTGAGTCACTCAAAATAAGGTCACTGGATGGTTATCGGTGAATACCACAAGGTAGACCCCAATAGCAGCTCTTGCTTATGTCCAACCATCTTCATTTTTGGTTTTCCACCAGTGATACTCTAAGATCCACCATCTTGACTTTTGGACCACATCTGATGGGCCCCACTAGTCACTGAGTACCATCTAATGCCTTAAAATGATTGATACATCTTTTTATTTCGAATAAAGAAGGGAAGTTTTCATTATGACTTTGCATCAGATTTAATAGAGGCTGATAAAATCCTAATACCTTAATAAAGAGATCAAAGTTAATCAGTTTATATCAGGCCCAAGAAGATGGATCTATCAAGCTACACGTGCAATCAGAGATGGTGGCTCTCATTTCACACCTTTCCATGTTTTACAAATTATAATTACAGATATGTGTATGATTTGTCAGCGTGAACATAGTCCAGTTCTATATATTTACAAGCAATTACAATTGCAACTTTTGGCCAGCAATTCCACATTATTGTCAGCATTATCCCTTGCTTCTTACAAGCAAATTATTTAGAAAAGTCTCAGAAGCAAAACAAATGGTGCAAAACAAAGCCATCTTCAAACGCCCCGTTTATTTCTTTTGATTACAGAAAATTGTCCTAGCACCGAAATACAAATATACATGAATCTAAGAACCCAAGTTTCTGTACTCAGTTTTTTAAAAAAAGACAATTATTATCTGGGTTTATTACTAAGTCAACAGAATTGGAACTATTTTTCACATAGTTTAATACAAAACAGTGTACAAAACTATTTTGTTTTCCACTCTGAATAATGAATAAGCCAATAAAAAAGAGCTTTTCAGTAGTTAAAGCTTTAAAGAAAAACTTGAACAGGTGTATCTTTCACAAAGCTATTGCAATGCCGTTGGCTAAATACCAATTAAAATAACAAAAAAAAATAGCTTGTTTCAATCACAAAAGTCAATACACTGTAATTTGGGCTGCTTAGTTTTTTGTTTATTCATTCGTTTTGCTCAAAGATGCTAATAGCCGATCACTCACCTGTCTCAGGACACAAGCTGATTCAATTTTCAAATACCCAGTCAATGCCAAGATAATTCTTCCACAGTTTGGAAGTTGTGCAAACTTATTATAGCTCACTTCTTGGCTTATCATATATCTGCAGACAGAAAGCGGGAGCGAACACTCCAGAGTATTTCAGGACATAGCAGCTACTGGGGGGGGGGGGTTTGCGGGGGAGGATGGGCAATCCTTAAAGTTACACAGGCTAATATAAACTTATGCAGAAATAACTCTGCAGTAATAATGCAAAACTTTCTTCTTGTTTACATGGAATGGAGGAAACCTATCAAGATGAAAGAGGCTTTTCCAGGCCAGAAAAAAAGGTCTTTGTTTTCTGCTTTCTTCCCTCCTACAATATGGCGCTCTGCCAGTCTCAGAAGGACAGTGCATAGACTCATGGAGATTCCACCCACTGCCTTGGGAATAAAATGTTCACCCATCCCACTGCAGGCTCATAAGGGGTATTTTGTTGTTCCCCCAATTATAAACAGAAGCATGAATATCAAACAATATCCAATTGCAATTGTGTGTGTGTGTATGTTTTATTGAAGAAGTTTTTCATTACCCCACTCTATGAGAGGCCTACAACATTTCCACCCCCTTATTGGTAGAAGGACTGGAGAAACATAATCACTGTCACTGGAATAGGCTGAAGCCAAAGACAGAGGAAAGGAGGGGGTTTTGGTGGGGGGGGAATGTTAACCTCCAGCCCCTAGAATTCTTCCCACATGTGCATTAAATCTATTTTATTAGCTTTCAGTCTCAGGGGGAGGAGCCAAGATGATGGACAGGCAGCAAAGGCTGTAAAGAGCTCCTCCAAAAGTTAAAGCTTTCTTTTATTTTCATTTTAACTTTTTAACCCTTTTTAACACTGCATTTAGCCTACTTTTAACCCATTTTAACCCATTTTTAACCTTTTTAAAAAATCTATTTTATTACACCTCTGAATTAATCAGTGGAACGGCTTGCCTGCAGAAGCTATGGGTGCTCCATCACTGGAGGTTTTTAAGAAAAGATTGGATAGCCATTTGTCCAGAATGATATGTCTCCTGCTTGAGCAAGGGGTTAGACTAGAAGATCTTCAAGGTCTCTTCCAACTCTATTATTCTATTCTACTCCTCAGAGTAGAAATGGAAACAACTCCAGCTCTAGGCAAAACGAAAGGATGCCAGGGCATTCCTGGCAGGTAAGTGAGGTATTATTGTTGTTAACCTTTACTCAGCTAAACTGGCTGATCACCAATGCTAAGCCTGTTCAGATTTGGTTAGTGCTTGAACAGGACACCACCAGGAAATCCCAAGGCTAAAGGCTGGTCTGTAAAGTTAAAAGGAAAAGAAAATCTGGAAGAAAGCAATTACAAACCACTTCCACTGTCTCACACACACACACCCAAAAAAACCCAAAATCCTAACTCGAAAACTACATTTATTCATGTATTCCGTATATTAATCTCAACACATGTCTGGAAATAGTATTTGTTATTCTCTTACCTGCTACTGGATATATTACATAATTCATAGAAGTAATTCTCCGTTAATGACAGCAATGGGGATTGGAACTGCTGTCGCGAAGTGACAGTTATAAAGTATGATGGCAAGTAACTGAACCACTTGGTAACAGCAGTTCCGCCATATCTGGTTGCTGTCATTAAGTGAAATCGCCGTGGTCATTAAGCAAGGGCCTCACACCTCCTGCCACTTCCCCATTGACTTGCATGTGGGAAGCTGGCATGGAAAGTTGCAACCTTGCATGACCGCGAAGATGTTGCAGTGGCCTCAACTTTGGCAGGTTTAAGCAGTCACTGAATGAATGGTTGTTAACCAAGGACCATCACATAAATGAGCCTATATTTTTAATCTAATACTCCATCATAAGTGTACAAGGAGTCCTGAACTTACAACTGGTTGCATTTACTTCTGGTTTTCAGCAAAAAAAAAATGCCCATTGCGGACAATGGATTTGCTTAATGACTGCTGTGTTCGCTTAACATCCACAATGTTCACTTAATGCCCACATTGATTCACTTAATGGCCACCGTGAAATATGTCACAAACTGGGCCAGTCATGTGATGATCTGCTAAACAACTGGAACAACCTAGGACCATCATTGTGGGCTCAATTATGCTTATGTCAAGGACCACCCATAGGGCCATTTAGATCCGCTTTGCTGGCTGAGGAATTCTGGGAGTTGAAGTCCACAAGTCTTAAAGTTGCCAAGGTTGAGGACCCCTGATTGAGATGGCAGAAACCTGGTTAAGTCTTAGAATTTTTACTGAAATGGATCTTCAATGGTTAGTATAAGCATCACCATTCTACTGAACCTGAAATCCAGTCCTTTTAAAGCAGCTGCAGATTTGTTCCATTAGAGCTACAGGTTCAATGTAAACTTGATCTCTGACCTTTGACTGATCTATATAAATAAAAATGTACATGTTCGTTTGTTCAAAATCTTAAATCTCCGAAATTTCTTCACCGATTGCTTTGAAATTTTGACACAACATTGCATTCGAATACGCGCATGTTTTTATATACCTATATTATATAGATGTCACAGGTAAAAACATGCTTTTTTTAAAAAACAGCACCATCTGTTGGATGTAAATTTAACCAGACTGAGCCACAGCAACGCGTGGCTGGGTACAGCTAATAAATAATAATTTTTAAGATAAATTTCTTAAAATATGCTCTTTCTTTTGACAGCCCTTACAAAGTTCACCCCAAAGTACTCCATTAATTTAAAAAAAAATGTTCTTTGAGTTCTAGCTTTTTTTCTGTGTTTAAGGCACATGCATCCATAATCCGTTTTCAGCATCGGGAACAAAGCGAGTTATGGGTTTTGCCCTGGAAGGTAGCATAATGTAACTGGGCTTTCTTTGTTTTGCTTGTTTTCACTTCTCATGACTGAGAATCTCCATAGACATGTTTGTAGGAAAACATAATCTATAGAAAATGCAGTGTTGAATGTATTCCTTCTTTTCTAAAACAGGCTTTTGAGGAAAATTGTCCTCCATTTTACCAGCTACACCAGTTTGAAAAGTACTGTCTTGCTGTCCCTTAATCTCTCTAATTTGGGAAAGATATTTCAGTTTCTTCCATTCTCTTTTACTCATTTGTTCTAGGTTTCAACATTTTAATCATCTCACTTCCTTATAAATTGTTAATATATTTAGCCAGATGTTCTGAAAAACGGAATACAGTATGTGCAATGACTGAAGTATTCGGCATTTACCATGTAACAGTAGCCCAAATAGTACATTCTTGTATATATTTTTGGCCAAAAAGTGAAACACATACACAAAATTAATCAAGAAATAGGATGCAGTAGAAAAGGAGGGTGGCTCAGTTTTAATCACATAAAAACAGTTCTCAAACAGATGGGCAACACCACAACAAAAGCAAATGCCGTTGCTTCCAGCAGTGAAGCATAGCATCTATGGAAATCAGATACATAAAATCTTTGACTCCCACAACATACAAAGTATTGTGTATTGCGTTCGTTGAGGCATAGACCAGACCGATGTAACACAACTGCTCTTTATTGGTGCAAAAACACAGAAGTGCTCTGTCACTCTGATGGGTAGTTATATGTCGCCACCGCTAGGCGGCGACCAATCAGTTTTAAAGAGTATTTTCCCCGCTTATTTTCAGACTACAGTTTCCCTCCAAAAAAGTTGGAGACTCTTTCAAATATATAACAACAACTGTTCATAACAATCACAACTTTTCAAGCCAATACATAACACAAAGGAAAGGCAAATGCTAAAGATCTCACTTGGAAATCAAATGAGAAATGAGGAAATCAAATGAGAAATGAGGAAATCAAATGAGAAACGAGGAGATATGATTACCAGCTTCAGAGATGTCATAGCAGTAGATTTAAAACAGAAATATGCTCAGACAAGACTCAGAGACTCTCTGTGAGGGAGAAGGGCTGTTTCAAATTTTAAATAAATAAAATAAATTGTATGTTTACCTACCAATAATGGATACAAAAAATAACACAGTGGTAGCCCTTACCAACCAAACACAATTCCATATCTGCTTGGATCACCTCTTACGAAATGTTTGCCACTTTGAGTTATTTACAAAAATAATAAAGGTGGGATATAAATTAATAAAGGCATAAATGGTACTTATTCTCTGTTGTTCTCCATTAACTCATTGCTCTCTCTATATATGATATAGCAGGAGTCCCCAACCCCCAGTCCGTGGACCGGTACTGGGCCGCGGCATGCCAGCAACTGGTCCACACAAACAAGCAAAGACCCTTCCAATTCTATTATTCTATGTTCTATGTTCATTGGATACCCTCTGATCTTGGAGGCTTATGTACAAATATTATATTGACATTGTCTTCAGTGTAAATGATTATTTGGTTTTCTTAGAAGAATACCTACAAGGTTGTTTCCTTCTCCAGTGGTTCATATTTAGTCTGATCCCTCATCTGTGATGGATCGATCTGTCTGTCTATCTGTCTGTCAACATGAGTGACCATTCTCAGAGATCAGGGCTTCCTAAACAAGACATTTTACAACTCCAAGGTAACACTGGATGAACTGGGTAATTTTTTATACTATAATTCAGTAAGTTCAATGCTTTGGTAAATATATATCACACAAGTATCAGAAAATGTATACCAGCTAAAATTACATACTCAGGTAACTGTGGTTACTTGATATTTTGCCAGAAATACTTTGCAAAGATTTTTGCCCTGGCATAGATTTTTCCACACAAGCATCTGCCATTAGGGCTGGTAGTAATTTCTTTGAGCATTAAGAAGGATTTAATACGGGGGGGGGGGGGGGGAAAGGNGATGGGCAATCCTTAAAGTTACACAGGCTAATATAAACTTATGCAGAAATAACTCTGCAGTAATAATGCAAAACTTTCTTCTTGTTTACATGGAATGGAGGAAACCTATCAAGATGAAAGAGGCTTTTCCAGGCCAGAAAAAAAGGTCTTTGTTTTCTGCTTTCTTCCCTCCTACAATATGGCGCTCTGCCAGTCTCAGGACAGTGCATAGACTCATGGAGATTCCACCCACTGCCTTGGGAATAAAATGTTCACCCATCCCACTGCAGGCTCATAAGGGGTATTTTGTTGTTCCCCCAATTATAAACAGAAGCATGAATGTATCAAACAATATCCAATTGCAATTGTGTGTGTGTGTGTGTGTGTGTTTTATTGAAGAAGTTTTTCATTACCCCACTCTGTCAGAGGCCTAGAACATTTCCACCCCCTTATTGGTAGAAGGACTGGAGAAACATAATCACTGTCACTGGAATAGGCTGAAGCCAAAGACAAAGGAAAGGAGGGGGTTTTGGTGGTGGGGGATGTTAACCTCCAGCCCCTAAAATTCTTCTCACATGTGCATTAAATCTATTTTATTAGCTTTCAGTCTCGGGGGAGGAGCCAAGATGATGGACAGGCAGCAAAGGCTGTAAAGAGCTCCTCCAAAAGTTAAAGCTTTCTTTTATTTTTATTTTAACTTTTTAACCCTTTTTAACACTGCATTTAGCCTACTTTTAACCCATTTTAACCCATTTTTAACCTTTTTAAAAAATCTATTTTATTACACCTCTGAATTAATCAGTGGAACGGCTTGCCTCCAGAAGCTGTGGGTGCTCCATCACTGGAGGTTTTTAAGAAAAGATTGGATAGCCATTTGTCCAGAATGATATGTCTCCTGCTTGAACAAGGGGTTAGACTAGAAGATCTTCAAGGTCTCTTCCAACTCTATTATTCTATTCTATTCCTCAGAGTAGAGATGGGAACGACTCCAGCTTTAGGCAAAACAAAAGGACGCCAGGGCACTCCTGGCAGGTAAGTGAGGTATTATTGTTGTTAGCCTTTACTCAGCTAAACTGGCTGATCACCAATGCTAAGCCTGTTCAGATTTGGTTAGTGTTTGAACAGGACACCACCAGGAAATCCCAAGGCTAAAGGCTAGTCTGTAAAGTTAAAAGGAAAAGAAAATCTGGAAGAAAGCAATTACAAACCACTTCCACTGTCTCACACACACACACACACACACAAAAACCAAAATCCTAACTCGAAAACTACATTTATTCATGTATTCCGTATATCAATTAATCTCAACACATGTCTGGAAATAGTATTTGTTATTCTCTTACCTGCTACTGGATATTACATAATTCATAGAAGTAATTCTCAGTTAATGACAGCAATGGGGATTGGAACTGCTGTCGCGAAGTGACAGTTATAAAGTATGATGGCAAGTAACTGAACCACTTGGTAACAGCAGTTCCGCCATTTCTGGTTGCTGTCATTAAGTGAAATCGCCGTGGTCATTAAGCAAGGGCCTCACACCTCCTGCCACTTCCCCATTGACTTGCATGTGGGAAGCTGGCATGGAAAGTTGCAACCTTGCATGACCGCGAAGATGTTGCAGTGGCCTCAACTTTGGCAGGTTTAAGCAGTCACTGAATGAGTGGTTGTTAACCAAGGACCATCACATAAATGAGCCTATATTTTTAATCTAATACTCCATCGTAGGTGTACAAGGAGTCCTGAACTTACAACTGGTTTGCATTTACTTCTGGTTTTCAGCAAAAAAAAAAATGCCCATTGCGGACAATGGATTTGCTTAATGACTGCTGTGTTCGCTTAACATCCACAACGTTCACTTAATGCCCACGGTGATTCACTTAATGACCACTGTGAGATATGTCACAAATTGGGCCAGTCATGTGATGATCTACTAAACAACTGGAACAACCTAGGACCTTCATTGTGGGCTCAGTTATGCTTATGTCAAGGACCACCCATAGGGCCATTTAGATCCGCTTTGCTGGCTGAGGAATTCTGGGAGTTGAAGTCCACAAGTCTTAAAGTTGCCAAGGTTGAGGACCCCTGATTTAGATGGCAGAAACCTGGTTAAGTCTTAGAATTTGTACTGAAATGGATCTTCAATGGTTAGTATAAGCATCACCATTCTACTGAACCTGAAATCCAGTCCTTTTAAAGCAGCTGCAGATTTGTTCCATTAGAGCTACAGGTTCAATGTAAACTTGATCTCTGACCTTTGACTGATCTATATAAATAAAAATGTAAATGTTCATTTGTTCAAAATCTTAAATCTCCGAAAGTTCATGACCGATTGCTTTGAAATTTTGACACAATGTTGCATTCGAATACGCGCGTGTTTTTATATACCTATATTATATAGATGTCACACCTGTGACAGGTAAAAACATGCTTTTTTTGAAAAACAGCGCCATCTGTTGGATGTAAATTTAACCAGACTGAGCCACAGCAACGCGTGGCTGGGTACAGCTAGTAAATAATAATTTTTAAGATAAATTTCTTAAAATATGCTCTTTCTTTTGACAGCCCTTACAAAGTTCACCCCGAAGTACTCCATTAATTTAAAAAAAAATGTTCTTTGAGTCCTAGCTTTTTTTCTGTGTTTAAGGCACATGCATCCATAAACCGTTTTCAGCATCAGGAACAGAGCGAGTTATGGGTTTTGCGCTGGAAGGTAGCATAATGTAACTGGACTTTCCTTGTTTTGTTTGTTTTCACTTCTCATGACTGAGAATCTTCATAGACATGTTTGTAGGAAAACATAATCTATAGAAAATGCAGTGTGAATGTATTCCTTCTTTTCTAAAACAGGCTTTTGAGGAAAATTGTCCTCCATTTTACCAGCTACACCAGTTTGAAAAGTACTGTCTTGCTGTCCCTTAATCTCTCTAATTTGGGAAAGATATTTCAGTTTCTTCCATTCTCTTTTACTCATTTGTTCTAGGTTTCAACATTTTAATCATCTCACTTCCTTATAAATTGTTAACATATTTAACCGGATGTTCTGAAAAACGGAATACAGTATGTGCAACGACTGAAGTATTGGGCATTTACCATGTAATAGTAGCCCAAATAGTACATTCTTGCATATATTTTTGGCCAAAAAGTGAAACACATACACAAAATTAATCAAGAAATAGGATGCAGTAGAAAAGGAGGGTGGCTCAGTTTTAATCACATAAAAACAGTTCTCAAACAGATGGGCAACACCACAACAAAAGCAAATGCCGTTGCTTCCAGCAGTGAAGCATAGCATCTATGGAAATCAGATACATAAAATCTTTGACTCCCACAACATACAAAATATTGTGTATTGCGTTCGTTGAGGCATAGACCAGACCGATGTAACACAACTGCTCTTTATTGGTGCAAAAACACAGAAGTGCTCTGTCACTCTGACAGCTATTTATACATTGCCGCCAGTAGGTGGCGACCAATCAGTTTTAAAGGGTATTTTCCCCGCTTATTTTCAGACTACAGTTTCCCTCCCAAAAAGTTGGAGACTCTTTCAAATATATAACAACTGTTCATAACAACCACAACTTTTCAAGCCAATACATAACACAAAGGAAAGGCAAATGCTAAAGATCTCACTTGGAAATCAAATGAGAAATGAGGAAATCAAATGAGAAATGAGGAAATCAAATGAGAAACAAGGAGATTTGATTACCAGCTTCAGAGATGTCATAGCAGTAGATTTAAAACAGAAATATGCTCAGACAAGACTCAGAGACTCTCTGTGAGGGAGAAGGGCTGTTTCAAATGTTAAATAAATAAAATAAATTGTATGTTTACCTACCAATAATGGATACAAAAAATAACACAGTGGTAGCCCTTACAACCACACACAATTCCATATCTGCTTGGATCACCTCTTACGAAATGTTTGCCGCTTTGAGTTATTTACAAAAATAATAAAGGTGGGATATAAATTAATAAAGGCATAAACGGTACTTATTCTCTGTTGTTCTCCATTAACTCATTACTCTCTCTATATATGATATAGCCTGGGAAAGATTGAGGGCAATAGAAGAAGGGGACGACAGAGAATGAGGTGGCTGGATGGAGTCACTGAAGCAGCAGGCGTGAACTTAAATGGACTCCAGAAGATGGTAGAGGACAGGAAGGCCTGGAGGAACATTGTCCATGGGGTCGCGATGGGTTGGACACGACTTCGCAATTAACAACAACATATGATATAGCAGGAGTCCCCAATCCCCAGTCCGTGGACCGGTACTGGGCCACGGCATGCCAGCAACTGGTCCACACAAACAAGCAAAGCCCCTCCCAATTCTATTATTCTATGTTCTATGTTTATTGGATACCCTCTGATCTTGCAGGCTTATGTACAAATATTATATTGACATTGTCTTCAGTGTAAATGATTATTTGGTTTTCTTAGAAGAATACCTACAAGGTTGTTTCCTTCTCCAGTGGTTCATATTCAGTCTGATCCCTCATCTGTGATGGATCGATCAGTCTGTCTATCTGTCTGTCAACATGAGTGACCATTCTCAGAGATCAGGGCTTCCTAAACAAGATATTTTACAACTCCAAGGTAACACTGGGTGAACTGGGTAATTTTTTATACTATAATTCAGTAAGTTCAATGCTTTGGTAAATATATATCACACAAATATCAGAAAATGTATACCAGCTAAAATTACATACTCAGGTAGCTGTGGTTACTTGATATTTTGCCAGAAATACTTTGCAAAGATTTTTGCCCTGGCATAGCTTTTTTCCACACAAGCATCTGCCATTAGGGCTGGTAGTAATTTTTTTGAGCATTAAGAAGGATTTAATACGGGGGGGGGGGGGG
>NW_015386090.1:66943-70034 GCF_001527695.2 Protobothrops mucrosquamatus | reverse complement strand
CTCCCTTCCTCCCTTCCTTCCTTCCTTCCTTCCTTCCTTCCTTCCTTCCTTCCTTCCTTCCTTCCTTCCTTCCTATAACCAATCAGCCAATCCGACATTTCAAATCTTCTAGTGCAGTGATGGCGAACCTTTTAGAGACCGAGTGCCCAAACTGCAGCACAAAACCCACTTACGTATCATCGGGTGCCAGGTGGGCGTGGCCCATTGGGTAGGTGTGGCCCATTGGGCAGGTTTGACCAATTGGGTGTGTGTGGCTCATTGGGTGGGTGTGGCTGCAGTGGTAATGGCACACTGGGTGGGACTAAAAAGTTCAATCAATGAATTCCAACTTTGCGAGATCTTTTTTTTCCCCGCAAGAAGTTGAAATTGATTGATTGATTGAACTTTTTTTTTTGCACATGGTGGCGGAGGCCCAAAGCAAAAAGGTTTTATAACCCAGCTGAAGGCCTAGGACTGGGGCGACGGTGCGCGTGCCCACAGAGAGAGCTCCGCGGGCCACCTGTGGCATGTGTTCCATAGGTTCGCCACCACGGTTCTAGTGCCTTACAATCAGGAGCATCAGTACAGTATTTATATTCTTGCTGGTCACACCCTCTTCCCTCAATGCACCAATCAGGAGGCAGGAGAGGCAAATACTGTTACCCAGAGCCATCCCCTTCCTTCTGAATTCTGCCATCTAGTTCTACACATCCTTGCTGTCTGCAAAAGTGTCTAGAATCTCCAGTTCCAGACATTTCAGGATAATTTGGTGCAGAGCTAGGGTGAAAAAAGGATGAACCCAAAGACATCTAGAAGTATAGTAATGCTAAACTAAGCTCTAATTCTTTTATAAAATCAGTGAATAATTTCCCTCACTTTTCTTCCCAGGACAACTGTTAATAAAATGTTAGAGTGCTTTTCCCCTTTAATACCATTTTCCTCTATAAACAAGATAATTAGAAACAGATAGAAACAAAATCCTTAGGAGTATTCATTTCACCATAGATATCTTCTCTACTAGACTGCTCAGAAAATCTTTAATTTAAACCTACCCTATAGGAAGGAAATAGTGTTTGATAATTTAGTTCCAATTGTTGCTTTCAGGTTTCATATCTAAGATATTTAATTTCTGAAGACTCCATGAAATAATATGTATTTGCCCTTTGTTTGCCTTTCCATATTTAATCTCATTAATACACCAATTGTATTAAACACTGCTTATAAATATGCATCTAAGCATTCTTTAAGTAAACAAATTTCTCTGGGTCCATAAAGGTTATTAGCATATCATCTGCATCCCTAATTACTGTGGAGGATTTCTGACTAATCTGCTCATCTGTAATTGATGTTAATTCTTTGCAAACTATCACCAATGGTATTATGTGACAGTCCTGAAACTTGACCTCAGAATATTTGGGATTGTTTAATATTTCTACCCCAAACAATGTTGTTCTTCTATCCCATTAGCATGCTAAAATCTATACATAGCAGCCGTTCCTCTTCAAATATATTTATACTGAAAGCGGATTCTGCTTGTTAGAACTACACCAGAATGAAACTAGCCTCAAACATGCAAGTCTGAATCTTCAAAGAACTGGGCTAAATTGTAATTCCATTCTGAGTTCCTGAATGCTTTTGTTCTTGTACCAAATGCTACTTTACAAGGTTACTTCATTTTTTATGAATTGAAGACAAATTGTAAATGAACTGTTGAAAGAAGGTATAATTTAAATATCTGATTAAATTCCTGCCAGTGGAAAATGCATGGCAAAAAAACAAAAAAAAACCAGACTCTTCGTGGAAGTCCTTAGTTAACACTATTATAAGCAAAAAACATCCCTTTAAAAATCTGCATTTTAAAAATAATTCTGGTATTAGGATGAATAGGTGGACAGTACCTGTTTACCTATTAAAATGTTTTGATCTCTTGCTTGAGACAATGAACATCCTTTTCCATATGTAAATTCTTCTGGATTAATGTAAAAGGCTCTTAAGTGCTAAAACCGAAACTGTTCTCAAGCAGCAAGCTTTCTATCAACTTAATCAGATGTCACAGAAGCCATATTCCAGATGTGCCTGCTAATTTATTAAACACTGATCTTAATTTCCATTATTTCAAATGAAGTGAACTCCTATAATGACCATCTCATTATATGTAAAACTCATTTAAAAATAATCTAAATTCTGAAGCATTCAGCTGAAGGCTTGCTTATAGAACAAGATATTCAATGCAAATTTCATCGACAGTAGATACTGGAAGATATGTCTTAAATTATATAAATTTCCCACAGAAAATCCTGTATTAGATTACTAAAAGTGTTCCCATTTTATTGCATGGACAACATCAGGCCTGTTTGCCTAAGTCAGTGATGGCGAACCTTTTAGAGACCGAGTGCCCAAACCGCAACCCAAAACCCACTTATTTATCGCAAAGTGCCAGGGCCACATCAGCATTGTGGTTCCCTCAGGGAGGGTGGGGTGTGTGGCCCACTGGGTGGGCATGGCCAGGGTGGTTATAGCAGACTGGGTGGGTGTGGCCAGGTAGGCATGGCCATCTCGATGCTCTAACACCTCTACTCAAGCTTGCTAGCTGGCCGTTTAGCCTGCTTTGTGCTGGGCAGAACTGCTGCTCTGGGGGGCAGTGGCGGCCTAATGGACCTGCGCGAGCTGCTAGTGGCAGCGGTGCGTGTGCCCACAGAGAAGGCTCTGAGTGCCGCCTCTGGCACGTGTACCATAGGTTCGCCATCACTGGCCTAAGAGATGCTTGAATTGTCCTATAGAGGAACAATATATTCCACACAATCCTCTGTCACAAAATCTTTCGGCCGTGAAACAAGCTAATTCCTCTCCCTTTCACTAGTTTTTGAAATGATATGCTAAGAGATCAGCCGTACATGGAACTGAACAAAAAACCCCAATGTATTCCATTTTGCAAATTGCTTTCCATATAATCAGTGGTGCCACTGTGTATTTGCTGAGAACTGTTGTAGCCTTTGTGAAAGTCAGAGCAAGTCCAATGCTGCTAATTTATTGGAGAGTAAGTGAAGCTGCCATCTCTTCCAAAGATTTCCCACAGGTAACAAATTATCTCAAGAGTCGCATATCGCCGTTA
>NW_015386090.1:24161-64468 GCF_001527695.2 Protobothrops mucrosquamatus | reverse complement strand
CAAGCTAGTAGGAAGGAGATATTTCTGGAGACTGAGAAGCCTAGTTGTTAAAACTGAGTTGCTCCAAGGGGCAGTTTCATAGTGTGGTTTACTGGCAGACATCAATGATAAATATTTGTATCTTGTCGAAGGGATCCCCAGGGTGCAACCTACTGTTAAAGTACTTAATTGTGAGAAGACATTCCCAGAACTTAGAATTGATTGATAAGCCCACAATAAATGTGGGATGCTTAGAAAAGGGTTGTCTAGAGGATTGGGTGACTGACAGCCCCATAAGTATGGTGTGAACGAAGAGCAATTGCATTAAGGCACACTCCGTTCTGAGTTCAGCAGGATAATTTTCACTATGTATTGATATGCAAACTCCTGGAATCTGTCATATAATATCTACACAACTTGAAAACAGTTCTTGACATTACGGCTCCTCACCATATTTGTTGATGCGAAGGAGCCAAAATATTCATTGGCTTTTAGAACCTCTTCAGATGACAGCTACAGTACAGGTCCCATAAGGCTCAAAGAAAATGTGAACACAAGCATTGTGCTGTCTCTCCTATCTCACAGTGAGGGATACAAACAAGACTCATACTGCCTCTCCCGTTGCATTTTTAGAGTGAAGGTGATGAAAGAGCCATAAGTGAAATATCAGGAGGCATTTTATTGTGGTCATTGCTATATAAAAAAATTAAAAAAGCATTGTTTTTATTTAGTTTTATTAACTACATTTAAAATGTTAACTTAGGAAGCTTATGGATTACAACTGGTCTGTGAACTCTAGGACAGAGGACAGACTGTGAATATTTTAATAACAAATAAAACATGGTAGACCCTCTGACTTTCAAACTTATAGGAATATTCAAAACCATGCATAGAGAAAGACTAGAAAGATGGTTTGCATATGTGTTTGGCCTTCATCCTTTTTCTTGTTTTGGAAAAATAATGCCTTTTTTTGGGGGGGGGTGTTAAAGGCCATTTTTAATGAGTCTCCAGTGCTTATTAGATACATTGTGCTACATGCACATTATTCATTCATTCATTAGATCTATATGGCCACCCATCTTATGAAACACCACTCTGGGTGGCTCGCAGCAATAATAAAAACCAAATTGTTTAATAATCAATAGCTGTGAATCAGCTGTTAGCAAACTCCAATATGTCTTGATTAAAGCTAGACTATGGGTCTTCCTTGACTGGGGGCTCAATTCAATTTCTCCACTTGCTACTAGGCCACAGTATGGCTTGCCATAATGCATCACTGGCAGGACTCAAAAAAATATCAGTTTGTTTTTTTTACTACGTTTTGAGGTTTTGAGATGGGAGTTTCTCTCCCTAAAACTGCCTACCACTCCTAAACAATTGGAACATTATTTTTATTGAACATTAGCCATTTTGATCCTGGGGTGCTTTGGAGGCTGCAAATCAGGTGTGGGAGATCATATCCAACTATAGGTAGTCCTTGTTTTAAGACCACAACTGAGCCAAACATTTCTGTTGCTAAGTGAGACAATTGTTAAGTGAGTTTTGCCCCATTTTACAATTTTTCTTGCCACAGTTGTTAAGTGAATCACTACAGTTGTTAAGTTAGTGAATATGGCTCCCCCATTGACTTTGCTTGTCAGAAGGTTGCAAATGGTGATCACATGACCGCGGGGACACATTTAACCATCATAAATATGAGTCAAAATACAAGCCGGTTGCCATGCGTCTGAATTTTGATCACATGACCATGGGGATGCTGCAATGATTGTAAGTGTGAAAAACAGTCATAGGTCACTTTTTTCAGAGCTGTTGTAGCTTCAAATGATCACTAAATGAACGGTTGCATGCAGTTACATACAATGCAGCAGTGCTGAATTATGGCTGAAAAAACCACCTGTCAAGTCATCTGCTTCTGAGCATCTCATCAAGTGTAGAACTCCTTGATAGTCATGAAAAAAAAATTAAACTAATTCCTTTGCTCCATAATGAATGGAGCCTTGCAAATAAACTCTGGGAAATGCTGCACCTTGGGAGAGGAAGATATAAAAATAACTTTTCTTTGGAGACCTAGAGCTGAGCTTTCTTTGGAATAGAATAGAGCTGGAAAGGACCTTGGAGGTCCTCTAGTCCAGCCCCCTGCTCAAGCAGGAGAACCTATACCATTTCTGACAAGTGACTGTCTAATCTGTTCTTAAAAACCTCCAGTGATGGAGTGCCCATGATTTCTGAAGGCAAACTGTTCCACTGGTTGATTGACCTCACAGTTAGGAACTTTCTCCTTAATTCCAGGTTGCTTCTCTCTTTAATCAGTTTCCAGCCATTGTTTTTTGTCTTGCCCTCTGGTGCTTTGGAGAATAGTTTGATCCCCTCTTCTTTGTGGCAGTCGCTCAAATACTGGAATACTGCTATCACATCACCCCTGTTTTTTCTTTTCTCTAGACTAGCCATACCCAAGTCTTGCAGCCGTTCTTCGTATGTTTTAGCCTCCAGGCCTTTGATCATTTTAGTTGCTCTCCTCTGAACTTTTTCCAAAGTCTCAACATCTTTTTTGTGATATGCTGACCAAAATTGGTTGCAGTACTCCAGGTGTGGTCTCACTAGGGTTTTATAAAGCGGTACTAGTACTTTCTTTGAGCAATGGCTTGCTATTCCAGCAGAACTTCCACTAGTAAAAAGTTTCCTTTACCATGGGTAAAACAATTTTCCTACATTACTTTCTTCATTGTTTACCCTTTGTTTGCGACAATTAAGTTAAATATTCACAAATAATGTGGCATTCATGGGAATGTGAAGAACACAGCTCTTCATCATCAATTTAAGTAATTAGTCAGCTTTTATGAAAGGGTCACCTTTATGGGCCAGGAAAATAGTTATCCACCAACACTATTGTGGGAATAAACGAAATGTCACCTATTTTCCTCTAGTTGTTTTCTTTTAAAGCTATTTGCAACTGTCTTTACAAGACAAATCCCATCTCGGGTTTTCTGTAATTTGTAGCAGTTCAACAATTCTATGCCACCACAGTGATTTAAATTAATACCAACAATGCATCCTTTTATACTTTAGGTATTCTGATTCTTGAAAGGATGGATCCATTTTCCCTTCTTTTACGATGAACTGAAAATGGTCCAGAAATAAACCCCCTGTTGTGCAGTGGATCAAGGGGTTATAGGAATGAAATGTTTGGATTTCAAAATTATTATTATTATTGCAAGGACAATTATAGCATCTGCCTTCTACATCACCTGTAATATTTCCTTGTTCTTTCTGAGTTTAATAGCAATCCTCCCAATAGTTTTTTTTGGGGGGGACGTGGGGGGGTGGGTGAGGGAGGTGGATCTTCATACATATATCTTTGTCCCATCTGTTCCTATTGTAATGCAATTTAATTTTAATTGTGAAGGTCTTGACTAATTAATTGAGAATTATTACTACTTCAAGAGTCTTAGTGAAGGTTAAAAGTGCTAGAACTCCTTGAGACCATTTGGGTGGGTGGGTGGTACTTTCAAGTTAGTCTTGAATCCTGGCAAATGCCTAAACAAGTCTCTGCAGTTTTGTTGGCAAGATTTTTGGAAGTGGTTTTCCACTGCCTGCTGAGAGTGACTGGTCCAAGCTCATCCAACTAGCTTTGTGCCCAAGACAGGACTAGAACTCACAGTCTCCTAGTTTCTAACCTGGTGCCTTAACTTCTACATCAAGCTGGCTGAAGTTGAAGATAGTTTATGCTCAAGAGTTTCAGAAACATTCTTTAAAGCACATGGTGAGAAGATGGATTTTGTAAGAAGATGGCAATGGCTGGATATTGAATGCTCCAATGTTCATAGAAATCAGAAAGTCCACACTACGGTACTAAAATGAAAGAAAACTAAAATATATGAGACTTTTTGGAGGAGTTATATAAATTCACTAACACATTTCCAAGGCTATATGCTAATTTCACACCCCTAGCCCATTAATTTCACTGTTATGACCATTCAGGGAGGTATAAGACATAGCCAGTTTCTATTACTTCCATTTTATTTTTATTTTTATTTGTATTCTCGAATAGAATAGAGCTGGAAGGGACCTTGGAGGTCTTCTAGTCCAGTTCCCTGCTCAAGCAGGAGAACCTGTATCATCTCAGACAAGTGACTGCCTAGCCTCTTCTTAAAAATTTCCAGCGATGGAGCGCCCACAATTTCTGGGGGTAAGCTGTTCCACTGGATAATTGTCCTCACTGTCAGGAAGTTTTTCCTTAATTCTCTCTTTGATCAGTTTCCAACTATTGTTTCTCGTCCTGCCCTCTGGTGCTTTGGTGAATAATGTGACCCCCTCTTCTTTGTGGCAGCCCCTCAAATACTGAAAGACTGCTATCATGTCTCCCCTATTTCTTATTTTCTTTAGACTAGCCAAACCCAAGTCCCGAAGCCGTTCTTCGTATGTTTTAGTCTCCAGGCCTTTGTTCATCTTAGTTGCTCTTCTCTGAATTTTTTCCAAACTCTCAATATCTTTTTTTGTGATATGGTGACCAAAATTGGCTGCAGTATTCCAGGTGTGGTCTTATTAGGGTTTTATAAAGTGATCTTGATTCTATGCCTCTGTTTATACAACCCAGGATTATTATCAGTGCATTAGATGTTATTTAACAGTGACTTCACTTATAACATCACTCATATATTAGATCCTGTGGAAAGAAAGAGCTTTTCCCTGCAGCTTTGCATTCTGATATGGAAGAGAAGGTGCACATGGCCTTCGGTCATTGCATGCCCCTTCCAACCTAGAGACATGGACACCTATAACCAGAAATGAACTTAATACGGAAGAATGGACAAGTTGGCAGAGCGTGCGAAGAACATTCTAATACAGGTAGTCCTCAACTTATGACCACAATTGAACCCAACATTTCCGTTGCAAATGAGATAGTCGGGTTTTCCCCCATGTTACGACCTTTCTTGCCACAGTTGTTAAGAGAATCTGATGTTGTTAGTATTACAGTTGTTAGGTGAATCTGACTCACTCAGTGACTATGCTGGTCAGAAGGCTGCAAAAGGTGATCATATGACCCCTGGAGACACTGCAACCATCATAAATATGAGCCAGTTGCCAAGCATCTGAATTTTGATCATGTCAGCATGGGGATGCTGCAATGGTCATGAGTGTGAAAAACGGTCATAAGTCACTTTTTTCAGTCCCAACATAACTTTGAACAGTCACTAAACGAAAGGTTGCAAGTAGAGGACTATCTGTATGCCACTTTTAAAAAGTCATGAGTTTCCTAACCTTGGGAGGCTGAGCTAATGATGTTCAAGAGTGTGTTGTGGTATTCAAGGTTCTAAAAAGAACATCCTATGGTTTGTGGTCTTTGGAAAGACACGGGGTGGTAGGCAGACTTCTCTAATTTCAGTCTGAGATGTAAATTAGCACAATTCTTTTTGTTTCCTATCCTTTTCAACAATCCTCCCCGGAGGCTGCTATTCAACTAACTGAAAATGAATCACTTGCAGCATGCTTCCACAACACTCTTCAACATAAATTTTGTTTTCCACTGTGCTTGGTTGTATGGACATCTTGTTCTGACAACTGCTTCTCTTCACAAAACCCTGCAATCTACAAAATAATTGAACAAATCATTTCAGTCATAGTGAACATGGAGGTGCAATCCAAAGGTTAGGCCACAGTGCTGATTAACTCTAAAACCGCAGTCAAGGACTGATAAAGCAGGGTTTTTTTTGAAGACTGGTATTACTTAAGAAAAGCTGAACAGCGGTAACAGAGACAGGTATCTAGCACACTACAGTAGCTCCCTCTGCTGGCCAAATCAAGAGGAAAGAACCTCCTGCAGGAAAATGTGCAATCCTATCTAACTTAAAATGAGTTCCTATCTCCATTTCATGGAGCTGATTTGCCTATTTTTAAGATCTCTCTGATTTTTATGTTCCCTGAAAATTTAATCTGTTATGTGTGTCCAATCAGCCTGGGGAAAAAAATCTCTTACCCCAAACAAAACTGCATTATTTGTTGGTACACCTTTGCATGAAGGGACATGCCGTATGGGGATTTCTTTAAATTGAACAGAAGTGCCTCGTAAATGGGAAAGATGGCTTCAGGTTTACTTTCCTATTCTTAAAGTTTGAGAGGCTGTTTGGTAGTAAAATATTTCTATTTAATGGTGGTAAAATATTTATATTTCAACAAGGAAGAATACAGGGAGCATAACCAAGAGCTGGAAGGGATAATTTATTTTAGTGTTGGCTGGAACTGAAATCCACACATCTTGAAGTCACTGAGGTTGAGAAGCATTGAATTTTAGGTTCCTGAGTCCAATTCCCTGCTCAGTGTAGAAATACGGTTAAAATGGGCCAGGCAAATAAATAGTTGTTCAGTTTTGGCTTAAATAGAAGCTGAGTCAATGATTCTATTGCTGACTTGCTGTTCTGGAACCCCTGAACTAGAAACTACTTTTTGCAACTTAAGGTCACCGTGAAACAACAGAAAACAGGTCCTGTTTTTCCTCTATGTGACACTTGCTCAGGTATTTATTTGATTGGTCTTTTTAAAAGGGTATCAGATCCAGTTCTTTTAAATCTTAGCTTACGTTTGAGCTTCCAATCCTGTGATTTGACCACCTTCTCTACATCACTTCCAATTTCTCCAAATGTTCCTTAAAACATGTATTTGCCATTTTTTAAACCAGCTGAGTGCACAGCAGCATAGAGAACTAATGCAAGTGCCAGATCCAATGACGGACTTGTAAACAATCCAAAACCAGGAATATAAAGCAAGAAGCAAAATGTTCTTTGAGATATGTATCTAAGTCTTTGTCTGCCTGAGAAAGAACAAGAGAGCGAGAAAAAGTATAAATCTGGTTGTGTATTTAAAAAAAACCTAAAATAATTATCATGTCCTTGTGGCTGTGAACCAAAGTATTCTTAGGTTCTTTTCTGAACCGTCCATCAGTTAAAGAAAGGTGGTACTGAACAATCTTTTCATGTTAAAGCCAGTGCTATTTTATGATCCAGCTCTTTATTTCAAAGAATTTATATCAAAAAGAATGAAATGAACAAAATAGGCTGGGGGTGTGGAGCAAGGAGTGGGAGGATGTAGAGAAAAGGCCAGTGTGGTTCCCAAGGAGACAAGTGCATTTAGTTCCAGATTACAAAATCTATCCTGCTGTTTCCTTGTTTCCAAATATTGTTTCATTTGAAGAATACTATGATTAGCATGCTACTCTCTGTATGCATACCTTCATTAAACTATGGAAATTAGAAAATGACATGACATTTTTCCTGTGGAAATAGTTCACCAAGCCTTCGCTCACAAGGCTTATATGAATTAGGTTGCATCCTGCATGTGGCGTACAATAATATAAAGATTAGTTTTTCCAAAGTCCAAATAGCAAAAAGCTACAGATGTGATACCTGGCAGGTGCATGCACTTTTGAACCCCGAATTTAGAAATGAGCCCAATCATTCATGGAGTAAATATATCGATCATCTTGATTCTGCATCTGGTTTGGTTACATTTTTAGAAGATATTCGGTTAAACTGGGACAAGTGTAAAGGTGATAAAGACTGAAAACTCATACGAGAGATTAAAGGAACTGAATATGTTTGGCCTTGATAAAAGATGGAATAAGGATAGAAAAAAAAATCTCAAGTAGCTGAAGGTTTTATTGAATCCTGAAAGGTTTTGAGGCTAAGGTGATATCTCAGATTTTTTTATAGTTATCCGGCCATTTCTGTTAAAGATGGTTTGGTAATAATCCAATTGAAATTTTTTTGAGCTATTTTCACTATATGGCTGTATATCCAACACTATCTTCTATTTGGATGTGAGGATTACATCAACTCAAGCAACATCCCAGATTTATGAAACTAATTATTGGTTCAAATCAATCTTTCCTCAGGAATTGCTGGAGCTTTTACCTCTTCTCAATAACTTACAATATGTACAGAAATTTCTAGATGATGATTTAGTTTAATGTAGGTTTTCCAGTCAGCCCTTTCTTAGGGGGGGTTGATAGGCCTAAATCTTCTTTGTGCCATGATTTAGAGCTACAAAAAGATTGCTGTCTGGCTCTTGTTCTCCCCATCTGTCTTTAACTTTACTCAAATTAACTACTGTATAGCAGAATATTTATCTTTAGCCACCTCATTTCTGAAATGTATTTGTGTTGTTGCTGCTTACGGTTTTAGATTTTCCTACTCTAGGATGAACTTAATCAAATGTTATTTTATCAATGAATCTTTATCAATCCTATGCAGGATAGGAAGCAAAGATCTTATTTTATAGGGAGGCAGATTCTGTCTCAATGTAAAGAAAGCTTCCTTAACGACATGGGCAGTTCAAGAGTGGAACTAATTATTAAAGAAGGTGATCAGCTCTCTTTGGTGAAGCTGTCCAGATAAAAGTTGAACAGTCTTTTGAATCCATCTTTGCTTTAATCTGGATTCTTGAACTGAGAAAAGGATAGCATAAATAGCAACTTCCTACTGGGTTTATGATAAATATAACATTAAACACAAAACTTTGACTCCATTTCATTACTCAGAGACATGGCATTGGGCTAGCTGAAACTTTGCAAAATGGAGCATACCGAATATTGTAATACTAATGAGGGTTCTGTTATTTTTTGAATGACTATCTGCCTAATGTGATCATCCCTATTTCAGACATTATTTTGAAGTTTAGTCATACAATTATGATGGGTGTTTGTTTATCACCTTGAAGGGTGGGGATTATATGAACGCAAATCTTTCCATCTGACCTTGAGTGCAAAATTATCTTTTTCCAGATCAGCAGTGCAGGAGCACTGCTCATTTAATGCAATTAAAATATACAGTAAAATTGTGAGAGATTAGAATTAATAGAGTATATCAGTACCAAGCTGAGAGTTGGATTATGTTTTCAGGTTTTCAAAAACATAAAGGATTGGGGAAAATGTCCATTAATATAATGAAATAGACTATAAAAACCCTGTATTGAGTTGAATGTTTAAGCGCAATGGCAGGTGGCTGGCAATTAATCTTGGGATCATACTCCTGAACCTAATTGATAAACTCATCATATTATATGAGTCCATCCAACCTAACAAATTAAATCTCAAAGTCAGTATTAATGACACATTAGCAGGAAGAAACATTCCATGAATAGAAGCTTTTAACATAGATTTCAATAAGATCTAAATAAGAAAGTTATATCTATAAAAAAAATCATAACACAATCCTGTACCCATTTTGTAGGAAGAAAATTTAAGTTCTATGGTGCTCACACCGGTAAAAATAATGGAACAAAAGTTAATAAAACAAAACCGAACGCTACAAAAGTCTATCAAAAGCCCTTGACTAGAATGTTTTCACATAAAAAAGCCAAAATATATTTTGTAATAAATCAATAAATATTAATAATTTTCATTCATTTAACCGTGCTTCAGTTAACCCCTATAGTTGTTAAATAGCTTACGAGAACCCACTTTGGAATTGATACCATACATACACCAATGATTTGTAAATATTCATAGTAATTATTTAACATACTCTTAAGCTTAATAAAATTGTCCTAGGATTGTCTTCACTGACCATCTATCAGTGGAAAGAACTTCTTTAAGGAAATGGATTCCATTGACGGATCCTCCAGGTATGTATGGTGTTGGACATGGTGTCTACAAGGGAAAGCAAGCAAGAGTAAAATCCTGTTCTGGGGGGTTAACTCAAACAACATTGCACGGTGCTCAGGACCTGAAGTCTTTACACACTTCCATTTCCTTCTAATGTCAGAAGAATCCTTAATAGAAAGCTGTAATTGGCAGATAAAATATCTGATGAAATGGAGTTTAGTTAATTAACATTTATGGCAATATAAATTTGTCCTTAGGATGTTGCAGTATCTCTTACCCTGCTGCAATTTTATGGGAACCGAAAACATTGGGTAATTTCCTTCTATTTATTGCTACTTCATACTTCCTCTCTTCTTGTCCGTGTGTTGGCTTTTGCTTGAGGGCTCCTCAAGCCATCGGCCACTCCTTTTGTACTGTGTAAAATTCTGCATGCATGGAGTACAACAGTACCAACATTTGGCATATGGTTTACTTGCAGCAAAACTATATTTCATGTGGAGTGGCATAAAATGGCAAAAACATAGCTTTTGTTCTTTGACCTATTTTGCAAACTTTGTTTTTCAGGTCTATCATCAACATCAACATCCCACATTAATCCACTGCAAGTTATGGATTACAATCTACTAGTCCAGTGCGGGCTGGTAGAATGAAATATTTCACCTTCTGAGTCAAGAACTAAGACTGAGTGAAAGGCCCAAAATTACCCACTAAGCCACAAATAAAGTTGGAAGGGACTTTGGAGGTCATCTAGTCCAACCCCCTGCTCAGGCAGGAAGCTTCAGTGCCTAAGGGAGGATAAGAGCTTGGGCGTCTCCACTCCCAGTATGGCAGCTTAAGAACAACTACTGGGTCTCATATGTATGTATAAGTATGCGAACACATCCACACAAACACTTCCCCACAAAGTGTATATGTTATAGGTACTGTATATATGTGTGGGTGTGTCTCTACCTCTACCTCTACCTCTACCTCTCTAACTATCTCTCTATCTCTCTATCTCTCTATCTCTCTATCTCTCTATCTCTCTATCTCTCTATCTATCTATCTATCTATCTATCGTACATCTTCTAAGCATCCTTTAGCTAGGGTCCGTCTTTAATCGTTTTTGAAAGATATCATTGCTTTAAGGAAGAGAGTGAGGAACTGGCCCAAAGTCACTTAGCTGGCTTCTGTGTCTAAGGGAGGATTAGAATTTGGGTCTCTTACTTCTAGTCTAGGACTTTTAACCACCATATATTAATGGCTCATACATCTAATATTACATATACCTACATTAGGTATATCAATTCATTTTTCAAGTGGTTCCAAGTCATAAAAAACAAGGAATATTATCTCTTTAGGCTAACAGTCAAAAGTTGGTATTTGCTCATCTTTATAAATACGAATCTAACTTTTAGTACTTTGGTTTTGTTCATTATTTTAATATTATATTTACAAATTGATGTTCAGAACAGAACTTCCTATTTTGTTATCTTTATCATTTAA
Source organism: Protobothrops mucrosquamatus (assembly GCF_001527695.2). Taxonomy (NCBI): domain Eukaryota; kingdom Metazoa; phylum Chordata; class Lepidosauria; order Squamata; family Viperidae; genus Protobothrops; species Protobothrops mucrosquamatus. The sequence goes on along the minus strand of NW_015386090.1, from coordinate 53,409 downwards.
ATAATTACTGGCAGAAGGATCCATGGAGGGAGGTCAAAAACAGCAAAGTGATGGATGGAGTGCCACACTGCAACTTTTGTATATATAAGTTAATATCATATGAAAATTCAAAAGGGCAAGCATGCATTGCAGGATTCTGTCTGCTCTTTTGCAGATTTTAATCCTCTCCCCAAGGACACTACCAACTATAGATTGGTAATTATATCTCCTAAATAAAGAAGAATCCTGTAGCAACTATTTGCTAAAAAGATTCGGCCAATTTTTTCCCTTAAAAAACCCTTAGAAAACAACAGTACAATTCTGCACACTCAAAGATAACATAGGATTAAAGTACCTGAAATATAATTTTGCTTTGTATTTCTAATCCTGCCATTCCTGGCTAAATATGGTATTTGAGGGAACTATTACAGGAGTATTGCTGCTGTCCTAATGCTTATTGTAGCATTCTTGAAAAATTTAGAAAATAAACTTCTTTGTTGGGATAACTTTTGAATTTTTTTTTCTGTTGGAGGGGAGACAGTTCCCCTCCTTTGTTTTCTACTAATCTGTCAATGTCTTTATTAAATATTGTTTCCCTGAAATGACAAAAAAGCCATTTAGGATTTTTTTCTTCTGCAAATACAACAATTGCACAATGTGAACACCAGTTTTTGCTAGCCACATTCTCTGAAAATGCCACAAGTTTTTTTTTCAAACTGTGCTAGTTTCCAAGCCTTTTAGCAATTAGACGCTCACACTTAAAAGTTGAGTTTTTCTTTTGATTCCAGTATTGTTGCTAATGCAAATCACAACTGTTTGCCAATCTCTGGCCTGGGAAAAAAGCAAGCATCTTAATAAAAAATGCAAACCCAGAGACAGCAGTGTGTATTGTAACCAAGGTTATAGTCTAGGGACACAGTCAAGAGTAAGAAAGCATGAATAAAACAAGGCAAAATACAGAAGAAGCAATGCACATGAAATAACCTAGCTAGGGATATTTTTTAAAAGACAGCAGTAATGTGAAATGAATAAACAATTAGAGGAGCAAGCTCATTTATTACCCAGTCAGAGAAAAGAAAAATTAAATTATCTTCTGAGATATGTTGGTTGGGAAATACTAGCTCCAGAACCAACAAGATCTAATTTTCCATATCTCTCAATTCTCATAGTCTAATTTTTAAAAAAGCACTATCTATCCTAAATTTACATTGTGGTGTGGACTGACTTATATTAGGATGGGCTTTTACCTAAAATGCTAGGCTACACAATGTATTTATTATCTCTTTCCCCCCCTCCCAATTTAGAAGACTTTGCTAAATTACTTGCCTCTATACTTTATCCAAAATAACGAAAAAAAACTCATTCCCCATTTTCACTCATAGCAGTGTTTCTCAACCCTGGCCATTTTATAATGTGTGGACTTCAGTCCCAGCATTCCTTAGCCAGCAATACCGGCTGGGGAATTTTCGGAGTTGAAATTCACACATCTTAAAGTTGCCATGGTTGAAAAACATTGATCTAGATGTATGGAATATTAATTTCATTATGCACATCGATTTCAGTTCAAATTGAAATCCTCTTATACAAGGGGAAAGACTTTTTTCAGTTGGGCATGGGGTTCTTGGATAAGAGAAAATTGAATGAAGTTCAAGAAGTTGCCAGAAATGTTGACTTTAGTTGACGTTAATGGTTTAGAAATTGAGGCTAAATATGCTTCAATATCTTCAGTTGTAGCTTCTTCAGATGTGGTGTACCAAAAAAGCACTATCAATTATTTGAGGAAGTGAATGAATAAGGTTTGTTGAAAGAAAGTGTTGTGTAATCTTTTCCAAGTTTCAAGATATTTGCTTGTAGTAAATGGGGAAATAAGAGCTTGAAATGAGATAAGGTTAAGAATTCAAGAAATTTTTGTATGAAAATACAAATGAATCAGTTTGTTGATTTACAGTTTTATATAGTTTCTCCCCAATATGAAATTGCTTTAAATATTAAGTGGGCCTAATCTGATCCTTAACAAAATGTATAACAAAAAGCCCTCAATATTATGAAGCTAAACGCTGAGGTTAATATTTGACCTGGAAGGCTAAGATATAAAGATTCCTTTTATTCTAAAAAGTTTAGAACAGCTACACCAGATGCAGATCCATATTATTTAACATTATATTCAGTTATAAATATACTAACGTGTGCTTAAAAATCTTTTGGGGAGATTTTTTTTTTACTTGGAAGGTATTGCTAAAGCATGGTAAAAATAATATTCTGAAAACACATTTTATTGAACAGATATAAAAAAATCACAATACAACAAGTGAAAATCAGACCTGTCAATGCTTAGTCTACTATATATTGTTTTAGTGTCATTGAGGAAATAAATCAAGCATGTGTTTGAAGCTTTTCTTACCCCCAATTCTGCTATGGAAAAGGCACAAAATCATAGAGTTGGAAAGGACCATTAATATGTTTTTATAAAAGTAAACAGAATGAGAAAAATACAATAAAGTTTTACAAAATGTAAAAATTGCATTAAAATTCCCAAAATATTAAATGAAACCATTTGTTCCACATTTTGCACTCTGAAAAAAGAAGAGACACTTTCTTCTATATAACAACTGTTTCAGTATTTGACAAGTGCTATCATATCTTTCCTCAGGTGTCTTTTTTTAGACTAAACCTACTAGCTATTTCTATCTCTATTTATAGGATTTAGTCTCTCTGATCATATTTGTGCCCTTTTCTGATCTGTTTCAATTTCTGTAATCCTCATTAAAATGTATTGCCCATAATGGACATAGTGTCTGAAGTGGGATTTAATTAAAACAGAATAGAGTTGAATGATCCTGTGATCAGTCAATTTTGGAATATATATATTCAGAAGCCAAAAATCAAATTTGCCTTCTTTGCAACCATATTGTGCTGCAGTCAATTTGTAATCAACAACTCTTCCAAAATTGTGATTGTAGGTACTATTACTTAAACCAAGTGCTTAGCATCCTGTAGCTGTTTTTAATTTCTGTTCTCTAACTGAATAATTTTGCACTTCTCTATGTTAAACTTCGTTTGTTTACTTTCAGTCCTTCTAACCAGGGACCGGTTACATGGAGAGAGGTTTTTCCGCAGACTGGAGGGGGTGTGGTTTTGTATGCTGCCTGCATCCCATGGATGGGGCTTTGCTTGTTTCTGCGGACTGGTTGCTGGCATGCTGCGGCTCGGTACTGGTCCACGGACTGGGGGTTGGGGACCCCTGGTCTACGCGTTCCCAAAATATTCCCTCCACTTATTAATTCAAAACAGTAATTTTTAGAGAAAGTCTTGTGAGATACCCACTCAAACATCACCAATTTGATGGGGAACCACCATCAAAGATTTTTCAGCCACCATAATTGGTGTAGCACTGAGCCTATCTTAACTAACTTCTTAAACAGCATTTATGGGGTATTATGTTGCTGAATTCAAGTTATATGCTCATAGCATTCCCACTGTCTATTAGATACTTACAGATTACCTTTTTACTGTATACTCTGTTCTAGGATCTTCCTGTATTGATGTCAAGTCAAGTCTGTTGCTCTCATTTATGAAGGCAGCAACATTTACTATGAAGACATAATTTAGTCAGGAGCTATCATTTAACCATGTTTGAGTACCATTCTCAATGAAACAGTAACGTATTAATCGTTACTGTGTACTTGTTTTTACTGGATGAGGCATGTGTAATACTGTTGTTTCAGCTATAAGGGCAAGTCCCCATAGTTGCATTGCTGGAATTTCCTCCCATGCCAAAGCCAGTAGGATATCAACCCATTCTAAATCTTGCTGCCCTCACAACAGGGTATGTACCTGGAACAGATCTGCATGGTGCTGCTATTCATAGCTTTAGTACATGCTATTCCCAGGACTCAGAAAGGCTATGAAAGCCATAACAATTAGCAGGGCAAACCAGCTGATTATAAATGATCAAAAATCTAAAGTCCTGGTGTTTTCAAGGAAAGCAAAGCAATTTAGTTGGATAATAAATGGAAGTAAAATCGAGGTGCTCTTTTTAAATATCTGGGAATGGTTTTCCATTCGCAGGGAACTTGGAAAGCCTATGACGAATATGTAACCTCAAAGTCCTCTACAACTATCAAGAAATTGTCTTACTCCAAAGAAGAATTAATGGAATGGAATTAAAAATGTCCAAGGCCAAAATCCTTATCCATGCTTGATTTGGAGCCCAAATAAGACTCTATATTTTATAGAAAGTGAATTTATGCAAGCAAAAAATTTAGGGTCCTGTCATGCTATGCGAGAATGACCTTGGAGACACACGGAAGAGCTGTAGGCTAGGCAATGATCAGAGAAGAGAAAGCTAAGCCCATGGAAAGAACGGGAGAGTGACAAATGTCTTAGAATGGACCCTCCCTAATTTCCTGGATTGTAAAAGTGATGGGGGGACAGATGTACTTTTAGACTTGCAAGATTCTGTTGATGTAACTTTACAATAAAGATAGAAGTAATACTCCTGGGTGTGCTTCTTGTCTAGGCTGACAGGTCTTTACATGCAGCCCCAAGGAGTGCAGCCCTCAGGCTTGAAATGGGAATGTCCAAATTAGAAGCAAGGGCATGAATTTAGTCTTGATAGACTGGAAGATGATTACACTCTTCCTTATTAGTTATGCAAATATTCTTGGATGACTACCCATCCACATGGTTTTCAGCAGTGAACTAGAAACAGGTTAAGAAAGACAGTTCTCCAAAGATTGAATGGTATCAGGTATCAAAATGAAGGTAGGTAAGGTAGCACCTTCTCCTAGGATATAAGAATTCTGATATGTAAAAGCACTTTGCAAATTGCAAGTTTGTATTCTCCTTCCTCAGACTGAGAATGAATTTTTTTCAGAACCAGACATAATGTCTATTACTATAGCATTTCTACAGGCAGATTCCAGTGTGACAAGGCCTACCCTGTAAAGGCCAGTTCCCTGATCCAGCTTCTGCATAGCCAGAGTGGGATGGAAAATGAAATGTCAAGTTTCCTTTAGTTGCCTCAGATTTCTTTCCAAATTATCTAATCTACAGTACTTATTCCCAAATCCAAGTACAAGCATGAATACTGTCTCTTCCTACTGGATGGATGGATGGATGGATAGACGGACAGACAGACAGACAGACAGACAGACAGATAGATAGATAGATAGAGTGGAACCCCCAATAGCAGCAGCATTGTGCCCTGACTGCAAAATGAAACAAGGAAAGGAAAATGCAGAGGCAGCACAACACCTTACATTTTCCATTGTGTGAAGTGGGGCAAGATTGTTAGTTTTAGAACCGTGTGGTGTTTCTGCGAAGCTGTCTGCTTTAATCTAAATGCAATTGCTATAAATGCGGTTTAAAATAGAAAGTGAAAGTACACATAGTCCAAAGTTGCCGAAGGGAGGGGCCCTTTCTCAGAGAGGAAAGTGACCAAGAAATGTAGAATCTTTTAGTCTGCAGGAAGAGCAAATATACCCTAGTAGTGCACAGGGCATATCTAACAATTAGGCAGATAAGTGCTTTAGTCTGGCGAGATTTACTGTCTATGGGTGAGCAGCAGTAAAGAACTACTCTGAAGTAACTCTTCATGTCATTCTTGGTTGTTTGGGCCTGACATCAGAGGAGCTTGGGATCTCGCTCCACAGCCAAAAGAGGAAGACGGAATGGGAGAAAATGTCCAGGATCAGAGAGAAAGAGACAATCCACAGAACCAATTGCAGCCACATTATTGACATGGAAAAATGACCTTTCAAGTCATTTTTTCAAAATGTGTCAGCATTTACTCTACCTGCAGGGAGAATCTTGAAGCAGGGAAAATACATGTCAGATGGACAAGAAACTGTTTTTGAACCGCTCAGTATCGGTTGCCTTTGAAACCCAGGTGGGAGCATGGAATCAGTGGGTGGGTCATGCTTGCGTTGGCTAAGTGGAGTTTGTCTGAGAGAAGCAGGTTGAGCAAATTCATCTTTCTCAAGCAATTTAATCATTTTATTGGAGAAAAATCTGTGCCTGTGAATGGCTGCAGTGTTATCAAGAGGCAATTATAAATCAGTTCGAAAGGAATCAAAGGCACAGCACTTGCCATGAACCTTCTCTGTTTTTTTTTTTACACAAAGTAACGCCTGTCTATTTCTTTTTAAAGCTTGTTTGAAATCTGAAAAAAAATTGTATAAGACATACACACACGCACATATTGATTCTGAAAAATAATTGAAATAGACGAAACAAGATACAATCAAAAGGCTTCTTGAATTAACCTTTATTTGTTTTTGGTTTATGCCCAAATGTTTCCCTGTATAGGCATTATCAGTCTCCACCTCAGATATTTTTCCAGTAAAACTGTTGGCTTTGATCTTAAAATATCTACGACAGTGGTGGCAAACCTATGGCACAGGTGCCAGAGGCGGCACTCAGAGCCCTCTCTGTGGGCACGTGCGCCATCGCCCCAGTCCTAGGCCTTCAGCTGGGTTTTATAAAACCTTTTCGCTTTAGGCCTCCGCCACCGTGTGCAAAAAAAAAAAAGATTCAATCAGTCAATTTCAACTTCTCGTGGGGAAAAAAAAGATCTTGCAAAGTTGGAATTGATTGAACTTTTTAGTCCCACCCAGTCTGCTGTTACCACTGCAGCCACGCCCAGCCAATGGGCCATGCCCAGCCAATGGGCCACACCCACCCGGCACTCGACGATGCATAAGTGAGTTTTGGGTTGCAGTTTGGGCACTCAGTCTCTAAAAGGTTCGCCATCACTGATCTAGGAGAATAATTCCATCCACAGGAAGATTCCACTGGCAAAAGGATGGGATAATTTTAGATTTCCCCCTTTACCCTAAAATATGTCTAGTGCAATTGCAGAAATTTTTTGATAGTGGAGACAGTACTGACAACTCTGGTGGAAATAATATTTTATTTCTGTTGATAAGTTTATCCAACAGAGAGGATTCCTTTACACTTGAAGCTAACAAATTTTAAGAGTTATAGATATCCACTTCTGGTTTCTAAAATATGAAGGGAGACTGTCTTTGTGTCTCCAGCATTAACTCAATGTAAATAAATTCAGGTAGGGGCCAGAATTTCCATCACTAAGAGATGCAGCCATAAAGCGTGATGTCATGTGACCCATTAATAGTGGCAATCCCGGCACTACTTGTTGTCATTGTTAACCGAATTCCACTGGTTGTTAAGTGAGGATTCACCCAGATTCAAGCCATTCTCAGCTTGGTCCCTCCCAGCCTTGAACTTCATTAAGGCAAGTCACTGGCTTCTTTTCAACTCTTCCCCACTCTGCCCTTTGGGCCACCTTGCACTCCACTGCTTCTGCCAGCCTTACTGCCCTGCGCAGTGGTTGCCAAGTGAATGGTCATAACTTGAGGACTACCTGTAAACGATTCCACAGGATATAGTGACAGTACTTACTGAGAAGGTCAACATTGTTTTAGCACCATCCTCTTACATATGTAGAGCATCTTGTGCAGCTGAGCCCTTGACGTTCCACCCCCATTGGGAGAATTTCTGTCGTTAAGTTGTGGTTGTAAGTCAAGTCAGGCCTGTTTTTATGACAATTTTTACAATGGTAATTAACGGCAATGAAGCAAGGTCAGCCTCCCCAATGGGTAATTTTTGCGAGAAATCAGAAAAAGAGGTCGCAAATGGTAATCACATGACCACAGGATGCTGCAACCAGTCACAAATGTAAGCTGGTTGCCAAATACCTGAATTGCAATCACGTGACCACAGAGGTGGTGCGATGGTCATAAATGTGTCATTCCCACCCCCCAAGGATGGCATAATTTTGAACCATTATTAAAAGTGGTAGGTTGAGGACTACCTGTATTCAGAAGTTGACCTACAGTCAGCAGAAGTCATATAAAGGTTTGATCCCTGTGGATGTGATCTTTTGGCAAGTTGGAGGGCTCTTTGGTATCCAAAAAGCTTTTTTGTCCAAGAGTATTGCTTGGGAATCACAGGAAATCCATAGGTATGCTTCCATTTCCAGCATTCATTTCCATAATGATATGAAGAATGTTGTGCATCATTGTGTAATGTAAAAGTTATGGTTGATCAAATCAAAGCCTCTCCTAACCCAACATATTATTTTTCCAGTTCCTTTTGTATTCAGAATGTAAAGAAAATAGCTCTATTAGGCTTTGTGAACCACCTTGGGCTGGTTCAATGCAATTATCTGTAATACAGGTAACCCACATTTAGCTGCTTCCTTCTTTAGCAAGGGTTCAGTTATGACAGTGATAAAAAAGTAATTTTTATGACCAATCCTCGTATTTATGACCCTTGCAAATCTGTAAAATAAAGCAGATTTGAAGTTTCAACTTAGTGACCACTTCGCTTTAATGACCATGTTGTCAATCCCAGTTGTGGTTGCTAAACAAGAACTACTTTTATGCAGATAAAATTCAATTGACTTTTGCAACTTGTTCCAATTGAATGGTCTATACGTATTTTCCATTTTAAAACAATCACATTTATTCGGGGGGGGGGGACTTCTATAGTTGTTAAGGAATAGTTTTGTTCTTTCCCTGTTTCAATCAGCATGCTGTAGGGTAATCCTCGAGTTACATCTATTTGTTAGCAACCATTCAAAATTACAGTGGCACTGAAAAAATGGAATTATGACCACTCTTCCAAGTTCCGACCATCACAGGACACCTGAAGTCATGTGAACACCATTTGGGCTGGTTCACATTTACAACCACCCTTGCTGCCTGCCCCTATTCCTTCAGCTGCCTTGCCATGTAAGAAGCCCTTGGCTGAGGAGCTGTTAGGAATCACCACCAGATATCCTGGCCATGCCTGAAGGAAGCCCCATAGAAACATCCCCACCTTGCTGTCCAGTGGAAGGATAGCCCTGGCCAGTAGTGATACATGACACAGAGGACTTGCCGCTTTGGCCACCTCCTTTCCCAGTAGGGCCCCAGCATCCAGTTGCCTGCCCTTCACACCTCCCTGTTGTACTGGCCTGCCTGCCCTCCTTAGTGTACTCCCTTCAGCCCACCTGCCTGGGATTCCCATCTTTTGCCACTTCGTGGTTACGTAAAGTCCTCGCTTAATGATCGGAACAGTCCTAGGATTGCAATGCCATCCTGGACAGCCAGGATTGCTGTCATTAAGCAATGCAGTTGTGTGACATCACAATTGATGACTGCATCATGAAGCAATGGAAATTCTCGAGGTCACTACCTGTATTTTCTTTTTTGTTAAACTGTTTCCTAAAAGCAATAAAGCTGATTTACAAACTGCCTCAATTCAAAATGTTTCTATCATTAAGTCACGGAATCTTGACATATCCAATGTGTAAGAAAATCAATTAGGTGTAAGAACCTGGCTCTAGATTTCACCTCTTTGCTTTGAATCCCACAGTTTTCAGCCATACATCATTAGCCCATATTCCACAGATGCAAAACTGATCTATTTTGCCTTCTACCCAAAAATCTATTGTTTTCAATGGAATGCGGATTTAATTTGAAAATGTGTAAAAAGTCTATGAAGCAAATAGTAACGTATTATGAAGAAGTTTTATCTACAAAAGTGAGACAGTACTTATAACTATCTTTGTACATTATTTTTTAAAATCTTGAATTTATTATGACATAATAGATATCACAAGGCACCCAAATGATTACCAACGCTTTCATATATATGAAGATATGTATAATATTTGAAAGCCACAATAACTTCTGCAATAATAAAGTTATTCAATAAATTGTTTTTTTTTTTCATTATTCAAGTAGAGTTTATACATCACAAAATGATAATTCGTACCTATTACAGGTAAACTGGTGTTTTATCTTTCCATTTGAAATTTTTTACAAAATTATGACTTTTTACAGAAGATGAAAAGTATTTGTAAAAATATCCAGCACTCAACAAAAATATGTTTTCTTTTTTAAAAAAGAAAATCATTAGAACAGCATTCTCTTTGATTTGTCAAGTAATTTCACCAGCTGAGTTCTATAAGGCAAGCTGGTTTTCGTAAAGGATTGGCATTTCCTCTAACTGGTTAAATACTGGAAACTGAAAAAGAATCTGTATATTTTTAAGTTTCAAAAGAACTGAAACATTTAAAGATTCAGAAGAGGTACTGAAACATGATTCCAAGAGGACTTTCCAAGTGATTGTCTCTTCGCTGAGTTTTCATGACATTTTACGCTATTTAAAAAAAATGGGAAAACATATCATTAATGCTCTTATATCACAGTATACATTTCTTTGATAAGATAGTCTAATCTATAATAATTAAACTTGTTACTGATGATTAACTGATTCCCAGGATGCAAGCATGTATACCATCCTGCTCAGTATTTTAGTCCGTGTCTTGAAAATGGAAGGTACTTTTTCCGCATATGACTTGACTTGCACCATGGAAATTAAAATATTTGGCATGGTTACTTAGCACTGTAATGAGCAATTATTTCCTTTTATTTTATTTAATTATAAAACTATTTTGTAATAAGATTCTCATCAAGATTAAAGATATTGTTTATGAGTCCTCTAAAATGGGGCTGGGAAGGACTGGCCTTCAGCTAGGCTTGAACTAAAAGGAGGGACTCATTCCAGGTCAATATATTAGCATGTTTCTCTGTTAGCACAGGGTGAAGTTAATTTACAATTACGTACCTGTTGCCTAAGAACAACCACATTCTCCATCTTCTTGGGAAACATTATGAACTGCAATGAGACTTTCACACTGTTCGCTTTCTTCAGATGTTCTATAAGACGTTACAGACTTGTGAGACTTTTAAAATTTATCCGTAATATTATGTTGTAAAGAACACATCTATATCAATGGGATAAATATTACTTTACATCTCCCATAAGAAATTGTTAAGGACAAGCAATACTGGACTTAACATTTTGTAGCAATCGGAGTAATACTGAGAGCTTCTCTTATACTAATTATTCAAGCAAGTTCATTTAAACGACTAAAAACAGAACTCTCTAGAATGATGTCAAGAAAAGAATGTTTCTTATAATAACACCTCAAAATACTACTGAAAATAATTATAATAATAAGATATTCAATGTTCAAATATTTAGGTCAAGTTAGAAGGAAAGCATATCATTCAGGCAGTTTTAAAACCAGATCCTGCAAAGTTCAGAAAGATCTCTATAAATTTCATTTTGAAATGATTTGTGGTAGAAACTAAGATACAGTAAAGACGTAGTTGAAAAATTAAGGGAAGAAAGATGAAGTGGATGGGAAAGAAGCAAATAAATCACCCTACCTCTGAATACGATGTTTTCGGCAGATAAATACAAAAACTCTTCTAATTCCCACCATTACTGGATCCCAGTTGTTGTAGTGACATAAAAGTGTTGCAATGAAAAAGGAAAAAAATACAGGGATTGCCCCTGCAAAAAATAACCAAGAAAACTGGACCTGAAATTAAAAGATCAATTTGATATTTTATCAAGAGTAAAAGTAGGTTAATGGAAAGACAAATATCCCACAAATTTGGGTCAGGAAAGAGACATTTGGAGGGCAGCAGGTAGCTGGAAGGAAAAGGGAACATGAGAGGAATATTTAGCCAGAATCTTAAGTAAATCTTGATTACAGTAATGTCTATCCAATCTGGAGTCTTAAGCTCCATCATGACATCAACCTTGGCTATGGTTGATGCTTGTAGTCACATGCTTCCCACTCCTCATGCCCTACTGTTAAACAGAGAGTTGAAACATTTTTCATTGTGTGTTTAATTTGAATTCACCCAACAATGGGTTTCTCTCAGCTCTCTGCAGTTGTATCAGAAGAAAGAAAGAGTATAGAAGCATATGGCTCTCTGGGGTGTTTCTCTAATGATGAAATATGGTGTTCATTCAAATGAAATCAAATGCGGAAAAGGATGAGGCTGCTTTCCACAAAAGGGGGGGGTCATACTTCTTTGGTGGTTCTTCTAAATTAGTTACACATTTCAAGTTCCTGAAACAGCTATGCAGATCTTTACAGCTAGAAATGTTTGATCTGTTTTGGCAATGGATGAACTTTACAGTTTGGATGGTTAAAGGGGTAGAAATGAATAAAGCCTGCAAGATAAAATAATCTCATACTTGGGATGAGAAACATTTCAGGAAAGGACACCAGATAAAGTGTGAATCCTTTAATTTAAGAGGCAGAACTATGTGAGTAACTTAGACATCAACCAAGGCTATAGCTGACAGTTAAAACTGACAGCTGCATTAAATGCTAATTTCACACTATCTATGAAATATCTCACTTTAGAGTGAAAGTGTCACAGTGAGGGCAAATTTTACCAACATTAGAAATAAATATGGAGAACAGATGATATTTCTACTGTTGCTAGTAAGATATTTCAGTGATTCAGTAACTGAGGCTTTTGCTTCTTTGCTTTCCTGGAAATTTCCTGTTGAAATTTTCTTTTTAAAAACACGTTCCTATCTAATAACTTTTATATGAAAATAATAGTCTAAATTCAGTAAAATCCCTCCTACTCTATAAGTACAGTATATATTAAATTTATGTTCTTGATGTAACAATTACTGGCTTAAATGAAAGCCAGCTGAGTGGCTTTGGGCCAATCACACTCTCTCTCGGCCCAACCCACCTTCACAGGGTCGTTGTAGAGAAAATAGGTGCGTTGGATATGCTTGCCACCTTGAGATATTTATATAAATAATAGGTAGGATAAAAATAAAATAAATAGTTAATAAATGAATGAATTAGCACAGCAGTCCCCAACCTTTGCAGCTTGGTGGCCCGGCCGGGGGGGAGGGAGAGGGGAACTGGGCCCCATGAGTGGTGGGTCGGCACATGTGAATGTGCAGCTCCACTCACACGAGAGAAGCTTTGAGGCACCACTCATACAAGTGGGGATGGACATACACCAGCCCACCACTCACCTGGCCCGGTTGCGAACAGGCCACAGTCCGGTAGTGGACCATGGCCCACAGGTTGGGGACCCCTGAATTAGCACACAACTGACTGCAACTACCATTACATCCTGCCTTATTCTGATTCCTGAAGCAAGACACCACAAGGGGGAGATAACACTCTATTTAGTAAAATAATTCATTTGGGGAACTTACAATGAACACTATGGGCATCTATCTGAGGCTTTCTGAAAACAGTGGATTTGTGTTGTAGTGTTTTTGTTGCTTGCAAACACCTGTGCTTTATATGAATGGGGAGTCAATTTGGTGTAGTAGTTAATATGCCAGTTTGGAAAATGGGAGACTGTGAGTTCTAGGCTTCTTTTAAACATGAAAACTGACAGGGTCACTTCAGGCCAGTCACTCACTCACAGCCCAAATCACTTTACAGGACTGTTGTGAGAGAAAATAGGAGGCAGGATTATTAAGTATGTTCACTGCCTCAAATTATATATAAAAGGATAGGATAAAATAATAACAAGAACAGCAACAACAGCATTAAAAGCTTTTGATGGGCAAAATCCTATTGTCTACAATTAAATACATTTATTTTTGCAACAGCATTAAAACTCTTTTTTGTTCATGAAGATTCCATTAGGAATTTTTAAGATTTTCTTAAATTTAAAATATAAGAAAGTTAATTTGGTTTTTAATTTTAAAAAATTTGAATTTTAAAAATTTCTACTGGAACTTTCTGTAATATTTACCACTGCCTTTAATACAATTTGAATTACCTTTTGCATGCATATGTCAGCAATTATGGACAGAGGTATTGTAAGGCTCAGGGCAAGTGTTCCTATCAATGATGAGGTAAGAAAGCAGCCCCTGGAAAAATGTTAAAATACAAAGACTTAAAAAAAAATAGAGGCACAGAAACAAATTTCACAAGTGTATACCAGAGTTTTGCAGAATTTGTAGGTACTTGGTCTAGTTGTACTTAGGAAACTCATAATTTCCGTCTTACTTTATTGATCAGATTTCTCTAGTCCTACCATGTATTTCTGTTTAACAACTTTATTTGCATATCATATATGTTAATTTGCTACACATGTGTCATATCAGGGCTTAGTGCAGTGTTTCTCAACCTTGACAATTTTAAGGCATGTGGACTTCAACTCCCAGAATTCCACAGCCAGCAATGCTGGCTGTGGAATTCTGGGAGTTGAAATCCACATGCCTTAAAATTGTCAAGGTTGAGAAACACTGGCTTAGTGCAACCTGTCAAAGAAGTCAAAGGGTAACTACCTCCACCGCTAAACCTCAAGATTTTCAGATGTAGTTAATGAAGTCTAATGTTACGCATCTAGAATAACTGATTCCAAAAAGTGTACTTGCTATCTGTAATTGCTGCTAACATACACTGACATGTTTCAAAGAGGCACTCCTCATTTAGCAACCACAATTGGGACCAGCAACTTAGTTGTTAAGTAAAGTGGTCACTAAGTGAAACTGCAACTGTGCTTATGACCTTATTTCAGCTTTCCTTTGATTTACAGATTGGCAAGGGTCATAAATGAGAGGACTGGCCACAAAGTTATTTTTTCAAAACGACGAGTGGTTGCTAAATGAGGCAGTTGTTAAACAAGAACTACATCTGTCTGTCTCTGTCTGTCTGTCGGTCGGTCGGTCACTCGGTCTATCTATCTCATTTGGCTCTGAAAAATTTCTTCAGACTCAGGCTAAGGTATTATGCCAAAGATATATTGTTCTTATCTTTATAGCAATTCATATACCGGTATAAAGATTTTCACCATTTACTGATTGAATGACAATCTGGTGAAAGACTAAGTCATCTACATGCAGAGATAGCAACACTTACACAGCCTTATCCTCCAAATGTGAATATCCATAATTTGATTTTAAGGAATCAATTCAAACTAATTAGAAAATGTTTGTAAGATATGTCTAGACATAATGGTTCTGTTTAAAAAACATGCACATGCAGATAGAACTTTGCTCTTTCAATTATGGATAAACTTCTCCTTCTCTTCTGTTGCCATTCATCTATGGCCAGCTATCTTCTCCAAGCAAAGAATTGGCAATAAAGTTGCACCTGCTATTATTAAGTTGATGTAATTTGGCTTCATTTGTGGTGTCCCTATAGCCTTAGATTTGTTGAGAAATGCACAAATTTCAAAACCGTACACTAGCATTCTAGGGTCAATCCCAAACAATCACCTGAAATTAATATCCACTAAGTCTGGACAAGCAGCCACATGTCATATCATGTCTTATGTTGTGATGGCTACTGAAACCATTACAATACACATTGTATTAGTAGTACATTAATATAGTTTGATGTGCTAACTCAGCCTTAATATCTTGTTAACCAAATTGTGGCCATAATTTGTGGGTCCAACTGTAAAGGCTTTTTAAAACATGATGTACGTACCATGATATGTAAAACCACATTCTAGCTTTTAATATTTAATAAGCAGCATTGGTCTGGGGGGATGGCAACAGAGGATGAAGGGAATGATGCTCTTCAATACACAGTATTGTGTCATAATCAATACTTGGTAAAGACAGCAGTCTCCAAAACATACATTATGGAAAAAACAATTTCATCTGTTGGCCTTATAGTATATAGATTGTTGTTAAGAAACCTAATAATCAAAGCAACAAACATACCACAACCAGAGGAATTCAGACAGGACAGTTCCAACAAGGCCATTAATGACTATGCACATTAGGGTTAATTTATTGGGAAATTCAAAGACCTCAAATCCAGTATAATGGAGTAGGAAGAAGCCTGGCCAAAGCAACAGCAAGTTAAACAAGCCAACAAAACCTGCAGGAACAGAATAAACAAACAGATCACATAACAAAGGGTTAGTCTTACATCGCAAAGTATACTTTGCAGAACCTAAATTATCAAGTTCAAGATTCAATCCTAAATTGAAAAAAAGATGTCTTAAAATTCGTTCTTACCAAAAAACATTGGAATATCGAGTTTATCTTCTCTGTCAACTTTTCGTTTTATCATAACTATATAGATTGCATACAGCATAGCTCCCATCAGAGACCAGAGAGATCCTGTAAATAAGAAAGCAAGGCATTGCCACTGGATTAATTAAATGTAATCTATTTGTTTAACAGGCTATTAAAGGTATTTTTATTCAAATAAATAATTTATGCAACATTAGAAAAATGGTAGGATCCTGCAGCAAATTATTTCACATTTTTTAAAAAAAAAACCGCAATTCTTTCAAAATGAATACTCTTCTATATACATTTATTTATTCAGAGGCATTTTTGCCTCTTACTCCTCATAATGGCATACAAATATCACTATAGATTCAGCTATTACAATTAACTTTCTACTCTTTATGTATTTTTGTCATTTTTTTTGAATAAAAACATAAAGCAATATTCCTCAAGCACTTCAAGTTATTGTGAAGAATTAAAAAAAATACCTATTGTATCTCTTCCTGCGGATTTCTCAGATCCAGACAAATTCACAAGAACAACACCTCCAATGCTATTTTAGAAAGAAAGCATTATATTCTAGTTAATTTAGTCAAACAGTTTGTATGGAAAGAGTTAACAATAAAGAGTGTTTATAATTGCCTTAATACCACGTATTGTTGTATTTCAATGGTCCTCGAAATTATGTATAATTTACATGGACTAAATAGCGAATTTTCTTAACATTACGGAAAAAAGAGTATTTTAAAGGAAAAAGAACAACATTTCTTTGCAAGTATAATGACCTGGAGAAGTAGAAAGGAAGATTATAGATTAGCAGAAGTCATCCCCAAGCACAGCACGTCAAGACAAGAAGAAAAGGGGGGGGGGGGATGAGATGAATATTTCCCTATAAATAACAAACTAGGCTTGGGAATAGCCACTTCTCAGGGGGTGAGTTCATACACCATGTGAAACTAATTATGGCTTATTTGAATAGACCATCAATCCATATACCATCAGTGATAAATCATGGTTTACGAACCAAATGACTATACATTTAAGAGTTGACGGCTGAGCTCGGTTGCTCTGATTCTGTTTCCATGTGCCACAGAGGACATGGCACTAGTATTTATATTGGGACAGGTTTTTTTTCCTGCTTTGGGGAAAAAATTAAAGTCGAACATAGAAACCTTACAGAAGCACAATGGGTGCGCCTCATTATTAAGGCGATCACTTTTTTCCATAGTGCTCTCTAGGAGGAGTCAAGCGCACACAAAGCAAGCTGTGCAAAAGTTTTGAAGGAGTGTTTCCCTTCCATGAAGGTCCAAGCGCCACACTCCCAACCAGGACCTGCTTTACAAATCAATGTGGCCCTAAAAACCAAGTGAAAAAAAAAAAAACTACCACGTTGCTTCCCTCTGCTCCGCTTTGCGGATTTGCCTCACTGCAGTGTTTGCAGAGGTGACTCCTCCAGCTTTGATCAGCCTTTGCAAAGCTGCAAGAGTCATACTGCAAAGAGGAAAACACCCAGGTCACACAGAGTGCCTCACTGAAGAAAATTGCACAGACATTTTGCTTCCATGAAGAGGATCACATCACCTGCATGGCAGGAGGCTCTTCACAGAACTTTGCCCAGCGTAATCTAGAATAAGGGGTAACGGATATATCTTTTCCCTCACCACTTCTGATAGGTGCCCATCAGGAGGTTTAGTGCAAATATGGGTGAAATAGAGTAAGGTGGAGCATTCATGTTTGCAAAGTTTCAAATTCCTCTACGATTTCAACTCTTTTTGATTTGCTAGAGATTACTGTCTGCAATAAATGAATGCCTGGGATGATTGGTGGGAGGGGATAACATTAAGCAATGTGAACGTGTTATGGTGCACAAACAAGCCTAGGATTATGAACTCTGCTCTTCTACATTCCTCTTCTGGTGAGATCACATCGCTTTTGCTCCCTGGGACTGGATTCACAGCCCATTTTAAATCAATCCCATGATTTAATTGTAGAGAGTATGTAATCAATGTATTACATGATTAAATGTAATCATTACATTAAATCAATGTAGCCCTCAACTTACGAATACAACTGAGACCACTGTTAAGCAAGGCAGTTGTTAAGTGAGCTTTGCCCCATTTTATGTCCTTCTTTGCCACAGTTGTTAAGCGAACCACTGCAGTTGGTAAGTGAATCATGTGGTGGTTGAGCAAATCCAGCTTCCCCCATTTGCTTTGCTTGTTAGAAGCCAGCTGGAAAGGTTACTAATGGTGATCACATGACCCCGGGATGCTGCAACCATCGTAAATGCATGCCGGTTGCCAAGTACCTGAATTCTGATCACATGACCATGGGGATGCTGCAACAGTTGTATGTGTGAAAACCAGTCATAAGTCACTATTTCAGTGCCGTTGTAACTTCAAAAATCAATAAATCAATGGTTGTTAAGTGGAGGTCTACCTCTATATTTATCATTGTTGAAATTAGATCACTGTTGTTTTTCCAACAAGTCACAGGTTTTTCACATTAAACCGAAATTGATGAGCCAGATATGAGATCCTAGCCCAGCCTACCCCTGTCCTAGCCAGTATAGCTAGCTTAAAACAAACCATGCTTAGAGTGATGTGCATGAATATGATTCCAACCAACAAAAAGAATATGATTCCAACCAACAAAAATTTACATAGGTATCCAAATCATGGCCTTGTTTGCACAGTATGGTTTACAGATAGTCCTTGCTTACTGTTCACTCATTCAATGACTCTTCAAAGTTACGACAGCACTGAAAAAGATTTATAACAGGTCCTTGAAGTTGTGGCAAATCTCAGTATCCCCATAATTACAAGACTCCAAGTCAGGCCCTTGGCAATGGGTGCGCATTTACAACTATCAGTCTCCCATGGTCATATATCACCATTTGTAGCCTTCAAGGCCAGCATCTGACAAGCAAAATCAGTGGGGAAGCCGGCAGGAAGTCACAAGTCACGGTCATGTGACATCATTCTGAGGGTGATTTGCTTACCAGCTACAGCTGGAACTAACATAAATTGGCATGGTCACTTGATCTTTCACTTTGCATCCATATTGCTTAGCAACAGAGTTGTCAGTCACAATTGCGGTTAGTAAGTGAAGACTACTTGTATTTGGTTTTAATTTGTGTATTGTATGAATCCAGCCACCATAGTTTATTCCATAAAACATGGTTAGTAAATATGAAACCATAGTTTAATATCACATGCGAACTTAACCTTCACAAAATTATCTGCTTTAAGAAGTTCACTTGGTGATATTAAACTAACAAAACTCAGATGGCTCATAATGCAGGTGAGACACGGCCCCTTTAGCAGGGCAGTGGCAATACAGAAGCAGTATTTCTAGCACATTCTGTAAATTACTTTCAATAATTTTTCATGTAGCTGTATACAACTAGCTGTATCTAAAAATAGTAACAAAATCTCCACTACTAAATCCAACTATCTAGAAGAACATAAGAAAACTCAAGCCTGTTGGGGAAAAGAAAATTGAAGATTAAGGAGTCTATATTCCTACCTTAAAATGACAGCTAACAATTTTGAGAGGGTAAATCTATCTCCGCTATTACTTGGAAATACTGCAGCAAGGATTACGGTAAATAATCCTGTGAAAACAACAAAAGAATACTCTGAAAACATAATAATCAAAAGATAATGGTTAGATCCAGATTAAGTTAATATTGGGCCTAAGTGAAATTACAATGTAAAATCTGTTACAACAAACATATTATATTAGATTTCTTAGTCATTTTATTTTATTAGAACAAAATACTAGTAGCATTTCTTTAAGTAAAGTTAAAATAACAATACTTTTTTTAAAATGGTATGTCTCCGATTCATATATATTTGTTGCAGAAAGAAATGAAATGAAGTTAACTTTTACTTAACAAAGCTTTATTATTTTTATTTATCTCATTTACAAATGTTGGCTTTTGGAAAAGTATGAAAACTATAGTCTTTTACAATACTTTTTGGAGACTGAGTGACACCTGGAACTGGATTTGATTTGTTAATTGTTTCACTACTAACTCTGAACACTTTAACTGTTAATTATTTAATTGCTTTCTATTTACTGACTTTATTTTGATCTGCTGATTTTGTAGACCTTTGGCTTTATTTTGCTGTATACCACCAGGAGGTGATTACAGTTTAGCAGCATATAAATCTTACACTGTGGTAAAATGGGCAGCCAATACATTTGATAAACAAACAAACAAAATACTAATATATTCAAATTTATGCAAAAATGTTTTCTTAATACTGTATGTTGCCCTGTTCCTTTTTCTTATGTCCCAACGCTTATTCAGCAAAAGCAAATATTGCAGAAATTGTAATAATCACATAGACACACGCCTTTACCGTTACTGCCATCTCAATATGGGAATCATTGCTCAGTAATAATCAGTGTGGCTTTTAAACAATCCCACTGATGAGCTGCTGAATAAACCTCTAGACCAAGGGTGTCAAACTCGCAACGTCACGTGACGTGTTGTGACATATCGCATCTTTTTTTCCCATTGTCGGAAATGGGGTGGGCGCGGTTTCGGCATGACACATCCAGCCCACAGGCCAGCAGTTTGACACCCCTGCTCTATAGGTCGGCTTGTTGAATCTGAACTCTTAATAATGACATGGGCTACCTCACCCCATGGCTGTCTTTTTTCAAAAAAAAGAAACCCTTCAACATCACTCTCCCCCTCATTAGAAGTGATGCGGAATAGATAACTGTATTTTCTTAAATATGCAAAGAGGCCATTTGAATGAAGTATGACAACAGTTTTAGAATATATCTTTATTTCTTACCAGAGGTTGATGACAGAATGTTAACTATCGCCACTTGAGTGTCTGAAAGTGCTTCTTGATAAGAGAAATTTGCCAAGAACCACTAGAACATGAAACAGTAGATATTAGCATAGCATTCAATTTCTTGTTTGAGTAACTGCTTTGAAAGTCAGAAAAAAGCCTTGCAAAACATTTAAAAAGATTGCTTAAATGATCTACATTCAGAGCATAGCAAGAGCATACACACAATAAAATTGACCTGCATTAAGAAAAAGGAGAAGCTGAATTTACTGTAAACTACTCTTCTGATCCCAGAATGAAACCCTACAGAAAGGTTAAGTCTATCTATTCTGATAGGACTTCTTCCTGTTCCAAGAAGGAAACCCTTCTTCAGTCACTTTAGAGCACTGGCTTCAACTGTTTGTAATAAAACTTTTTTTTGAACTACATAATCCCTGCAACTGCTTGCAACTGACAAGAGGAATGTAGACATGTAGGAAAGGACAATATCCATCAGTTATCACATCCTGATAGTAAACAGTACACTGAGGAATCTGACTTCCAGTTGCTTATACTGATTCCTGTCCCTGATTGCAAGGTGGGAAGGCTGAATCCATCTTTTAGGAATCTGGAGAATAATTTGCAGTTAAGCTCCACAACACTTTCCTCACCAAAAACGGAGTGGAGAACGAAAGTGTATACTGCAGCAGTATTCTTAGGGAGGGAGAGTAAAAATTAAAGCACCTTCTTTAAAACCATGTGACCAAACGTAGCATCTGCTGAGGCAAACTGGTCTGTCTGGTAATGTCTAATGAATGTAGACAATTTCATGCATGCAGTTTGCTTACAGATGTCTATTAGCGAGACTACTTTGATGATATAGCTGCAATGCTAGAAGGAAGCTGTTTCTTACTGTCAGAATATTTCAACACAATGCATTCAAGCTGACAGTGAATTGTGCAATTCTCAAATTATCTCTTTTGTAAGAAAGGAAAAGATTACTGGCCTCCTGAACCCCACGGGAGCATTTCAAATATATTATTAGGACTCTTGACTGATAATGTGCTATCAAGTTGTGTCAATTTATAGTGACTACATTGGTTAAGTTTTCTACAAGAACTGTTCTCAACCTTTTGGGACTCTTAATGGTGTATTTGATGCTGTCATAATCAAGTCCATCACTTTGCTGCTGTCATCCTCTTCTTCTCTTTTCTTCCAATTTCCCCAGCATTATAGACTTATCACAGGAAACAATAACAATTCCCATAATATCCCAATAGAGCAAGGTTGTCAAACTGCCGGCCCACGGGACGGATGTGTAACACCAAAACCACGCTCACCCATTGCCGGCAATGGGGAAAAATTGACAATATGTCGCGACACATCACGTGACGGCGTGAGTTTGACACCTGTGCAATAGAGGATAAACACAGGGTAGGCTTGGATCTTTGAAGAAGTGGGGTATCTGAATGTGGCAAGACAGAGATGTCATTTGCTGAACAGAACATAAGGTAAATTACTTGTCTACACCAAAGGCCCCCAACCTTTTGGGCACCAGGGACCAGTTCCGTGGAGAGAGGGTGTTTTGCGGACCAAAGGGGGCGTGGTTTCATGTGCTGCCTGCATCCCACAGATCGGGGCTTTGCTTGCTTGTGCGGACCGGTTGCTGGCATGCCGCGGCCCGGTACTGGTCCACAGACTGTGGGTTGGGGACCCCTGGTCTACACAATACATTTGTACCCTCATGCTAGAAACTCCAGAATCTCATCATTAGTGCACCAAATCACTTGGTAGACATAGATGGTGCCTGAGCATCTGGATATTAAGATGGATTCCACTGCCAAACCTGAAAAGCTGATAATGAATTGGGCCTTGACACATTTGGTGTCCTTTGTATTTCTAGGAAAAGATCTGTCATCCATATATTCAGTCCTTTGCTTTATTTTAATGTTGTGTACTTTCTGTGCTCTGTAGAATCCATGAGTGTTTCATTTTCCTCTTCTTGGGAAAATAATAATCGAAAACATTTGATGATCTTGAGGAATTCAGGTTGCCAAGCTTCCCTTTCTTCTAGCTTCTCTGAAGAGATGTCATGAGCATATTTAGTGCTGTGTAAAATTCATGAAAATTACCCATGGGAATGTTGGTGTTGGCCATTTCTACGTAGATATATTGGACCCAACAGAAATCTGTCTTCAGGGTCCTAAGCATTACCGACCCTAAAAACTGGCTTGTTTCTCCTATGATTTATCAGGGTTCACTTCCTATTCCTCTGACACACTGTCTAAAGTTTCTCAATTCTTCTGTCACTAACTTAACAATGTTACAAGGAATATTGAATCGCGTGTTTTTACTGCTGCTGCCAGCTTTTCTTGGTGTTATGAGGCTTCTAGCTACCATCGAGGTCACTGCTGCTGGCACTTAGTCCAGATCCATCTGCCAAAAGATCATCTTTGTAAGTGTCTCCTGGTGACATTTAAAATTGCTGCAATTGATGCTGCCCAATTCCTTGTTTGATGGGAGGATGGAAGAGGGTCACTGCAGTTGGTGTTATCTGGTTCTTCAGGCTCTGCTTACTTCTGTTCCTCTTTGTTCACAATGCTGCAGGAGTTGGAGAGGGGCTGAAGACCTCTTTGCTTCTTTCATTTCCCTAAGCATTTCAAGGCCTTCCTGTTGTTTGCCTTAAAGAACACGGGGAGATCTTTCACATCACCCCAGAGCTCTGTATTTTCCTGGATGCCATCACTACTAGTATGCTTCCTGCACTTAGCTAGCAGGCCAATTAGGTACCTGCATGATTATACTGCCATGCACTCAGTTGCAGTGGTCCTCACCACCTCTTATAGCAGCTTCAAAGACTTCCTTCCTTCCTTCCTTCCTTCCTTCCTTCCTTCCTTCCTTCCTTCCTTCCTTCCTTCCTCTCTCTCCTCCCCCACCCCCAAGCCACAGATTGAAACTGAGCGGAAAAGCCATTTGCTTCTTCTAAGCATTTGCTAGAAAAATGGAAAGGGGTTCTTTTATGGGTTTTTTTTAAACTAGAAGAGGTAGAATAAAGCCTTTTTGATCAACTTCCTCTTCAATGATTTAGAAAGAACGGATTAGGCAATTATAACACAAACAGAAATATCTGGCTAAGCTTCCCTGCCTCGAGTATATCTGTTGACACCAGTCTTGGAACCTCTAGTCTCTCTTCCCTTTTGTAACTTGCTTTGAAATACATTTTTAAAAAAATAATAGGAAACTAGCACATGATTAGCAAAGCACCAGTCTCCAACATCATATCCACTTGCATGTATACTTATTAGCCCTAAAGGGTCCTGAGAAAATAGCCATCCTTTGAAAATAATAACAAGTAGCTGGCTGCAGCCCATTGTTTTATTTGCTAGTGGTGCTGACCTGCTCAGAAAAAAATGACAAAGGGAAGGAGAAGTAGCAATAAAAGAGAATATAAGTAGCTCAGGAAGTAATCCTGAACTTGAGGATTCTTTGGTACTGAGTTTGTTTGTTTGCTTGGAGCTACTAGGTAACATCATCAGTGCTAGTAAATGAGGGTTTGCTCCCTCCTTATAAAAGAAAGCTGAGGACTGTATAGGTTGGAAACATTCAGAAGAGGCCTTCATCCTGCGGTGGATAGACAACAATGGCTAAAATAATGGTGATGATGATGATATAGTATATGCTGTTTATATACAGTAACTAAAGCATCCAAAACATCTTATATAAACCAAAAGACCCAGTAGCCCAAGAAGTAAAAACCAGGACGCATCTACAACATACAGTATAAGGATTGTAACAGCCACTATGTAGGATAGTTAGGCAGAAAACTAACAGAACAGAGCCATGAACACCAGCTAGCAGCCAGAAGATATGATGAAAACTCCTTAATCTCCCAACCCACGGATAGATTCAACTGTACTTTCAACTTGGAAACTGTGAGCATCCTAGACCAAGATAAATCCATAAATATTATAGAATCCCTGGAAACTTGGCATCAAACAAATCAACCAACAATAGACACATAGAGGTAAACCACGTTTACACATCATTCAAAACAGAGAATAAAAAAAGCTAAGAAGAAACCACTCCATCAACCAATACCCAAGAAGGGATTAAATCGGACAAACAATCATGCAGAAAACAATACCCTAGTCAAGGAAATACCAAGAAGAAAACAACACCCCCACCAACATTAACAGGGCAAGCTACTGCATATGAACATGGAGAAAACCTCATATTCACTAACATGGATAATGACATTAGTCTGCAAGCAAACAACCAAACTCAGAGAACATTACGGAGAGGTGATAATTAGGAGGTACAGCGGCTAGAAGTGGGTGGCAAGTAGCTTTACGCTATATCACTATGTTATTTTTTTCCCCATTTGTGAATGGGGAAAATTTCCTCCTGCCTCCAGAATAGTTTATGAAAATACTAACAATATGTATTATACATGGCTGCAAATGCCTGCTGTAAAATAATAGTAATTGTAAATATACATCTAGATTAGACAGCTATTTTGCTATATTTTTGTGTATGAAATGCTCTGAATGATAGCAATCATAAACTGACTGGAACATGAAAATGCCAACATGTTGACTTCAAATCAGACAAAGTTAATTACATATTCATAAAACCATTCAGTTAAAGTCCAATTAATGAAGTTCAAACCTTTGTAACAAATAGGACAATCATGGCTAATTTGATAGAAATTAACTTGTTTCCTGGATTAAAGCCACTAAAAGAGGAAATGTAACTGCTGGAAAGTTTAATTTTTCAAGAACTGGGAAAAAACACATTTCCTTTTTCCAAATTGCTGAACAAATTTTCTGACATCAGAGTGAATTTACAGGCAACTTAAATTTGCAGATATATATCTCAATGCTAGAATATAACTGCTGCTAACATCGGATGTTTTGCTTTGATATATATACATTTTGTGATGACTGAAATTAATGGAATGTACGTACATATCAATGACAAATACATTCTAAGATCTAGAAATGCACTACTTCCCGACTCAAAATGCCATGTGAGGATTAATGAATCTAGAACAGTTTTGGAAAATTAACCATGGAATTTTGTCATTTTTATACTAATGGAGGCAAGGAAAATATATCTCCAAGTTTTGATGTCTGATGGATGATAGGAAATTTGAGATAACAGAATTACAAATGAATAACAAATACTCATTAAAGTGTTTGTTTGAGGGAATTACTGCAAGAAGAGTGAAAACATAAAATATAGATATCTTTTCCCACAATGAATAGAAGCTTTTGCTCATTAAAATTGTC
The DNA here is from genome assembly GCF_001527695.2 of Protobothrops mucrosquamatus. Classification (NCBI taxonomy): domain Eukaryota; kingdom Metazoa; phylum Chordata; class Lepidosauria; order Squamata; family Viperidae; genus Protobothrops; species Protobothrops mucrosquamatus. The sequence continues at coordinate 27,509 of NW_015386090.1, read as the reverse complement.
AGATCCATTAATTGTCTTTAAATCAATTAGGGGATAACTCAAAATTATGCAGTTCCCTAAATGATATGAACAAGGTTAAATAGTTGATACCCCAAATGATTTATCTTCTATTAAGCAAATATACCAGAGTTAAAAGACTCAATTTATACCCTGCAATAATTAAAAATAGATGACGTACCACAAAGCAAAAGAAAAAGCTGATTTTGGCTACTTGAGGTGCAGTAAGCTTCCCTACAGCTTTTAATATTGAATCCTGCTCTTTAACTGTTGGGTAAGACATACGAGACAGCTTTGCTTCCAGTGCATGATTTGCTGGGAGTTGTCGAATCTCCATAATGTTACTGAATCTTACACGTGGTTTTTTGGGAGCTTTAGGTAGGGAAAAAAATGGTGCAGGTCATTTTGTGTATTAGACTGAAACAGAAAAACAATCAGCAAGATAAGGTTCCTCCCCATGTTTAAAGGCTTATATCAGCAGCATGAATTGATTATTATACAGACAAGAGAAGCTGGGACTGCAGATTTTACTGTAGGAGATTTTGATTTGTACCAATTGTATTTATTTAAAGAACAAGTCGGAATTCCTTAATTTAGAATAACTGATTTGCTTTCAACAAGAATGTATTTTTCATGAATTCGGTATTTAAAATCTGATTCATGCATTTAACATTGTACCTTTGGTTTTAAGAATGGCATGGTTTTTACACCATCTTGTGGTTAATTCAGCCAAAGACCTACATAACTCACTAGGTATACCAAATGTGAAAAATATTCTTTCTAGTTCTAGATTCTTATTTTCTAAAGAAATAGGAATAGGACAACTAAACATCTTTTAATTTCATGCACAGTATATATTCAAATTTAATTCCTCTAAGACAGATAAATTAAAATAACACCATATTGCACATGTCCTGTTATTTAACAGCGCTAACTTTGCATAAACAAAATATTATTTGTGTAATAAATACAAACTGAATTGTATAAATCTATAGCTTGCTTTTCCATCGGAAGTATTTTGAATGGCTAGCATTGTACGATAGTAAATGATGGTATTCTCAGTGCTAAGTAATTTTATGCAAAATATTCTGAATTCAAACCATTTCAGATTAGAAATGTTTCATTTGAAATCAAAACAAGTTATCTTGCATATGAAACCATCATTTGCAACAGGCATCACAGATCATTCTAGAAATGTTTCAACCTCAGAATAATTGTTTTGTATTCAAAATAATCTGTGAACGCAAACATTTCCAAAATGCTGAAAATTGCTCATTTGACCTTTAACCTGAAATGGATTATTTCAATTCAACATGGTCTGATTTTAAATCTTTTATATACTCTAGTCCTAAACAACTTCAGAATTACTGTTTCTTCTTACGATTTCACTCACATTTCATTGAAACTTGAGATGTTCCATTTAGGAATTATTTTGCATATTTCCTATTTCGTGAATGGGATTATCAATCACAATTTCATCATTTACCTTGTGCAAAAACTAATGTGATTTGACTATTTGATTAATAAATCTATGTTTGGTTAAAGCCATCATTTGATTTTTGAATTTATAAAAGCTTTTTCAGTTTACATTTATAATATATATATAGGTACATAAAATATTTATCTAAAAGACAAAAGCCATCAACTCTGAATTTTCGTACTTCTAGCATTATGTGGACATGGGCGATAAAAAACATTCTGAAATATGTACTTACTTTTTTCAGCATCACTGTTAATGCTGCTACTTTTTTCACTTGGCAAATCATGAAACTTTACAGGAACATACAAAGGTTCACTCTGAAATGCAACATAACCAATTCCCAGTCATGTAACACAGTTATCAAAACAAAATCAAGAACTCTGGGCAACAAAAAGGTACTCAACACTATACAGAACTAAACAGAATTAAAATCCCACTGCTTAGATCAGCTGTTTATTTGGCATACCCAGAATTTCAAGCACAACCTTCTCATTTCTATACGAGGCCCTAGGCAATCCTCCTCCAAGCAAAAATATAACCTCATGTTCTTCATGTAAATTGATAAACTTCCCGGTATGCACAGTTCCATTTTATGACCGCGCAACTGACTATTTAACCTTGATATGAATTTATATTTTTAGAAATAAGAGAAATTTATTTTGGTACAATAACAACAAATTGGTCCCTAATTATAAAGACTGTAGTCACATGTGCCTAGGCCACCTAGTATACAATGTGACCCTCAAATTCCAATTGGTTTTGCATCCCTGCAAATATATCTCCTTTCTGGATTTTCAGACATAGTTCAACAGGGATATGATAATTAGTATGGATTTCAGTGCAAGACAATCCAAAAACAAACTATTCTCCAAAGCACCTGAAGGCAGGACAAGAAGCAAGGGATGGAAACTAACCAAAGAGAGAAGCAACCTAGAACTAAGGAGACATTTCCTGACAGTTAGAACAATTAACCAGTGGAACAACCTGCCTCCAGAAGCGGTGAATGCTCCAACACTGGAAGTTTTTAAGAAGAAAGTGGACAACCTTTTGTCTGAAATGGTATAGGGTTTCCTGCCTGAGCAGGGGGTTGGACTAGATGACCTCCAAGGTCCCTTCCATTTTTTTATATTATTATTATTATTACTATTACTATTATTATTATTATTATTATTATTATTATTATTATTATTATTATTATTAAAACAAAACCTTTCCTATTGAATTTTCACTTTGATGGTATTGGTTGAGAGAGGAACAGCTAACTATATAAAAACTGCCATTCAATAAAGGCCCTGTAATCTTCCCAGCAAAGTTTTTCAGAAGTGGTTTGGCATTGCCTCCTTCCTAGAGCTGAGATAAAGTGACTGGCCCAAGGTCACCCCGCTGACTTTGTGCCCCAGGTGGAAATAGAACTCACAAAGTCTTGGTTTCTAGTCTGATGTCTTAACCACTACACAACAACCAAAATAGCTTTATGCAAACAAATAACTGAAGAAAGCTTGAACTATAAGACTTATTTCCCAAAGTCAAATATAAAATACCTTTGCAAATCAGAAATATTTGTTACTATGGTTCTCTTCATCATGTTTAATCAGCTTTTGTTTAAACCTACAAAATATCTTTTTTGGATCTATTTTTATTTTAGTATTAATTTGGAAAAAAAATGAATAAATATTGCCATACAGCAATACAATGCTTAAATGAGAAAACTTACCAAAGAACTATTCACAGTATTGTCAGTTGTACAAGTGGCAAAATAACTTTCAGCATCTGCAAACTAAGCAGAAATTTGACACCTCAGATTCTATTAATATATATCTAGTGCTTTGATTTTAAAAAGTATGTTTAAGTTAGAGAATATTATCGTCATC
>NW_015386090.1:0-24061 GCF_001527695.2 Protobothrops mucrosquamatus | reverse complement strand
TATTGCCATACAGCAATACAATGCTTAAATGAGAAAACTTACCAAAGAACTATTCACAGTATTGTCAGTTGTACAAGTGGCAAAATAACTTTCAGCATCTGCAAACTAAGCAGAAATTTGACACCTCAGATTCTATTAATATATATCTAGTGCTTTGATTTTAAAAAGTATGTTTAAGTTAGAGAATATTATCGTCATCAATAGTTTTGACTGAGGTACAGATTGAGGAAAAATGGCCCATTGACAGCCACATTCTGATTCTTCCTCCATCTTGATCTTGAACTGGCATCAGTTTCAAAGTCAAAACTTATCATGGCATAAAAGCTATTCCAAGAAAAGAATAAGAGACGATAAACAGTGTCACTGCAATAAAACCAAATGTGATCAGGGGCATATGGGAAGCTGACTATAAAGTAAATCAGTATTTGGATGTTTTTCCCAATTATCCAGCTGTTAGTAAGTAAGCTGAACACTAGTCTAGGAGCCAGTCAAAAATAAACAAAAAGCAGTCTATGATGTATTGTTCATAACACATTTTATCAAATAGTTTAATAATTTTTTTCTTCCATAATAAGAAATTATATAAATGGTTTTCAAACATCAGCATTTACTAACCCTGAATTCCCAGATCTGGCTTGCAACTTCCATTAGCAATAATCACTGCCTATACCATTTGGGCATTATGATTGTTGTCCATTCTCCAGCTAGAAACTTAAGTTAAAAATGCTTATCTAAGCATTCAACCTTCCATATTATCATTTGCAAGTAATCACAGATCTCAAAAGGGACATTTGGTAACTATAAACAAGAGCTCAGAATCATTTTTAAGCCATTATTAAGCTATAAAATATTCTACCATTTGGGCTGTGTGGTGCTTGAATTCTAATCTTTAAAAAAAACCAAAGCATCTACACTTTTTCTCAGGATCGTGCAGCCTCTGCAGAGGGCACTTTTGTGATCCCAGCAAAAGCCATGGCTGCTTTAAAGAGATAGAGACACAGGCCCATGCATGCTCCAAAGTACCACTAGGAACCAATTTTAAGTTTTATATAGCCTTCTTGCTTATCTCTAGCTATTTGGATGCCAGGATACTTCATGGCAAATGATAATCTGAATAAAATAAACATGTATTTAAGATGCAAAATAGAGAGACTAAGAAGGAAGTGAAATTGCCATAAAATTCTATGTAATACACTGAAATCTACCTAGTCTGCTGATTGAGTTCATGAGCTAATAGTTAATCCACCAGCCTAGAAGCCAGGAGACAGTGAGTTCTAGTTCCATTTTAGGCATGAAAACCAGCTGGGTAACTGTGGGCCAGTCACTCTCTCTCAACCCACCTGTTACAGTTGTTACTATGGGAAAAATAGGAGGAGAAAAGAGTAGTGTGTGTATGTGTTCACCACCTTAAGTTATTTATAAAAATAATAAAGGTGGGATATAAACAAACAAATAGATGAATATAATTATAGAGCTCTTCATTTTCATATATAGCAAGATGTGTCAAGAATCTAGCTATGAGAGTTCAGAGGGAGAAAAAAACTGAATTAGCTCTCATTTTCTCATGGGATATTGTAAGTAGCACGTTTGTTGCATTTTATCAATAGAAAAACTACAAACATCTTAATAAAGAAATAAACTTTCACAAAACAATTTTTCTTAAGACAACATTTAGTGTGACATCTTTGCAATGCACTAATATCACTTCAGGTAGAGGCAATATAAACCACATGCTAACTACTGATTCCAAAGACAGCAAGCTAGATGTTCATATTAATTCCCCTAAGTAGCATTACTATTTTTGTTTAGTGTAAAGATTCATTTTGAAATGCTAGACTTATGAAAGTATTATTGTACAGGCTGAATATTTGGAAATGACTTTATATCAGTTTATGTGGATTTTTGTCTCTGTTTTACACTTTGATCTTGCGTATAAACCCTCCACAATATGGATAAAAATCAATAAATAGAACAATACTTACAAAAGCTGCATGCCTTCCACGAAACCCACGCGTGCACTGTTGCCTCCATGGTTTCCAGATGATGAATCCCAAGAGGTAAAGAACAAACATGGATGTTTTTGCAAACGTACTGAAGAATGGTTTTTTATACATAGTGAAAACATACTGCAGAGAAAAGGAGAAAAAGGCCATCACTCATAAACTCATTAAGCTACATGGACCTTCAAACATGGAAAAGTGATTTTAGAAATACAGCATTCCTGGATTCATATTCAATCTCAGTCAAGAGCAGGATTTGTATTAGTTACTGTTCTCCATACCGTAAGTTATTAGCATATTTCTGGGCTAGCAAAAATAAATGTACTGATTTATTAAAGAGTCTAACATACTGTATGATGGTATGCAATTTTGCTACTTGCAAATCCTTTGCAAGGTTATCTGTTGCAGCTGAAATTCCAAGAGAATGGACAAGCCTGATGGATCACATTTTGGGGTAGTCCCTTAAAGTAAACATCTTGCAGGACAACTGATGGGACACCAAATTCCTAGTACATGGATTTGAGAAGAAATGATTGTGGATAACCCGCTTATCTATGTGGTCACTCAGAGTTGACAGTGACTTGATGGCACATAATCAATCAATCAAGAGGTAAATAGGGAAAAAATGCATCTAGCTATCAAAATGTGATACATCTATGCAGTCCTCAACTTACAACCACATTTGACCCCAACATTTCTGTTGCTAAACAAGACAGTTCTTAAGTGAGTTTGGCCCCATTTTATGATCTTTGTTGGCATAGTTAAGTGAATCACTGCAGTTGTTAAGTTAGTAATGTGGTTGTTAAGTGAATCTGGCTTTCCCATTGATTTGTTTGTCAGAAAGTCACAAAAGGTGATCAGATGACCCCAGGACACTGTAACTGTCATAAATATAAACCAACTGCCACAAATCTAAATTTTGATCACATGACCTGGGGATGCTGCAGTGATCGTTAGTCACTTTTATCAGTGCGGTTGTAACTTCGAACGGTCACTAAATGAATGGTTGTAAGTCAAGGATTACCTGAATATACAATCACTTGGAAGAGGTAAGCAGAGCTTTTTTGGGGGGGGGGGGNAGTAGTTAGTCCTAGCCTCCCTCAGCGCCACTAGGTAAGATCTAAGATGTATCTTTACCTGTGTTCGAGTGGATTCGGTTCGGCTGGCCCTCCAACTGCTCTCCAGGCGTCTTTTCCGACGTTTCATCTCTCTCAGCCCCTCGGTAAACCAAGGAGATGGTCGAGATCCACGTCGGGTCAGAGGCCGCAAAGGCACGACAAATGGCACATAATCAATCAATCAAGAGGTAAATAGGGAAAAAATGCATCTAGCTATAAAAATGTGATACATCTATGCAGTCCTCAACTTACAACCAAATTTGACCCCAACATTTCTGTTGCTAAACAAGACAGTTCTTAAGTGAGTTTGGCCCCATTTTATGATCTTTGTTGGCATAGTTAAGTGAATCACTGCAGTTGTTAAGTTAGTAATGTGATTGTTAAGTGAATCTGGCTTTCCCATTGATTTGTTTGTCAGAAAGTCACAAAAGGTGATCAGATGACCCCGGGACACTGTAACTGTCATAAATATAAACCAACTGCCACAAATCTGAATTTTGATCACATGATCTGGGGATGCTGCACTGATCGTTAGTCACTTTTATCAGTGCGGTTGTAACTTCCAACGGTCACTAAATGAATGGTTGTAAGTCAAGGATTACCTGAATATACAATCACTTGGAAGAGGTAAGCAGAGCTTTTTTGGGGGGGGGGGGACAGGAGGAACTTATAAAACTTACCATCTAAAGGTGGGATGCATTAGCATGAAAATTAATTTTACTTCAAAAATAGCCAGACAGTTTTAGTTTTATTCAAAGGAAACTGGCACAACAATTATTTGTTATCTAGTATTGTGAATTGGGTCCAATATTTGACTTGTCCGTTTCAGAACCACTGAATTATAAAATGGTCTACAAAATGTAACTAGTGCATGATATTTGTTGTTATGTACAGGTTTCACTCAGTTGAAACATTTCAATGGGGTGCATTTGCTTTTTCACATGACTGTATAATCTAAAGCTTGTTCTAAAACCTTACAAGGTTTGATTAATTAGTTTAGCAAATAGTGGCTAACACTGAGATGGGCAGTATTCCCTGTAGTTAAATACTACTAGTTTCACTTAGGTTAAAAAGAAAATTAAGATCACAATATTGTTGCATTATAGCAAGATACTTACCGATGTGAGTTCGGAAGAAGCAACCCATATGACATCAACCAGAAGAAGAATGACAATGCCAAGAGCCATTCGCCTACGCTGAGTCAGAGAACTGCTTTGTGGGTTCATCCGGTTCATGATAAAAATCCAAACCATTTGTAACTTATCAAACAACAGCAGTGAAAGTGAGTTTTTTAAATGAATTGAAGCAGGCTTTGTCCTCCAGGAACTGGGTGGGACAGGCATTCAAATGTTAAAGTACAGCAAAAATGTAAACCAATGATCAATCTGCATGGTATGAAACAAAATTGGAAACAATGTATCTTATTCCATAAGCAGAATATTAAAATTCCTTCCCCCCCCCCAACTACTATCTATACTGGCAGAGAAATCCCTGAAATATTGTTTGTATTGACATTGCTACCATCAGCACCCAGTGTTCTCTTGCCCACTCTGTTGCAGGCAATCCATTTTGATGGCCCTGATCTCTCTGAACATTGGTCGTACTGCATAAAGATAATGTTTGGTCTGCTAGTATGAGCTAAGAAAATATGACTACCCAAGGGAGGAGGAGGCGGAGGAGGAGGAGGAGGAGTTGGGTGAGAAAGAGACTATACATCTGGATGCTTAGTTGTCAGGATTTTTCTGCCACGCAAAAACAATAAATCACATATTTCTACTAGGCAAAGGAATTAATGAGAAAGAACAGTAATGAGAAAAGGAAAGAAAAATCTCTTCACTTGGTAAGAAGAGAAAAAAATAAACAGGATTTGGTCAGCTCTTGTTGGTAGGGGTTTCTTAAGAGTATCATAGATATGATCATGAAAAGAATATTAGACTCTAATTCAGTAATAAAGTCAATTATTGCAATTTCGTTAATGGAAAACCTATCCAGCTATGCAGCCTTAGTAAAACGGTTGTTTTGCAGATGTTTCACAAGCTTCTGTGTTTTGTAATAATAAAAAAAATTGGCTAATAAATGTAAGGGTCCATTGTGATATGTTTTTCACTTCCCTCTCAGTAAAAACCACTGTGCCACTGTATTAAAATATTTCAGTGCTTCAGACCTTAGGTTAATAAATAATCTTCATGGGGTTATTATGAGGTGGCCTTTGTGATAGTCTGAATTTGAGAACTTTAGATTAAAGCATGGGTAATTCAGGTAAAATATGATTTCTCTAAAAAAAAAAAAAAAGTCTCCCCCCTCCCCCCGCCATCCACACTTGACAAAAAATGAAACTGATAGAAAGCACTCCTAAAATGCAAACTGCTGCTTTAAAGACAGTACAAACCTATTCCCCTTTATGTCTGGCAAGTGTCTCTTCATGATAAGCTTTAATTTGTTCCTCTTCATTCAAATAAAGCTAGAACTGAGACCAGTAGTGGTTTGATGATTCAAATATGAAAGGAAAAGAGAAATTGGAGTGCCATCTGCATGTTGATGGCACCAATATCTCTGGATATAACAAACTTTATTTGATGCCTCATCAGAACAAAATACAAATACAAGCCATTTATGAGCCTCCATGCTAGACAACTGCTAGCACATTTAAGTCTGTGAAACACCCTTACAATGTTCAGGCTTGCAGCCCAAAAACATTTGTCTTTTTAAGTAGCTGACAAGCAAATTAAATATGAATAGCGGAAATGTGAACTATAAAAGGCTTAAACAGATTATCCTGAATTTAATTGGGGAAAAGGTTAAATACCACACTACTTATGTCCGGATTAAAATTGGATCATAGAAAATAAAAGAAATACACTGCGTGCACATTTTGAGCTGCATCTATTTTCATCTAAACAAATCAATCTTTTTTTTTACTTATACTTTATTCCAGCGGTCTCTAAACCTGTCAACTTTAAGACTTGTGGACTTCAACTCCCAGAATACACCACAGCCAGCATGGCTGGTTGAGGAATTATTGGAATTGAAGTCCACAGTCTTAAAGCTGCCAAATTTGGAGATTTCTGCTTTATTCTAATAGCCTTGTATTTTGGATAAGCAAACTGTAGAATGCCAGTTATTTCACAAGATTTTCATACCTGTTCTGTAACCTTTTAAGAATAAAATGATGACTGGACTTCAATGAGCTTCATGGCATCATGTAAAGATGAAGAGTATTTTCTAAAAAAAATAAAAAAATAATAAAAGGGCGTCAATTGCCTACAGGATAGTAGGCTTTTCCAACTTTCCATCAGATCTTAAATCTGCCATTTCACCTATTTTGCAATCCAAGAGTCTCACTTTGAAAACACAGATGTGATATGCACAATGCATATGCATATATAGGACGTGGGGGTGTAATTGAAAAAGGCTGTGTTGTGACATCTTGATGCAATTCTGCCTATTATGTATTTGCATGCAATGTTGTGATACAGGAAGGGAAGAGATTGCACTATGAAGGTTTCTTTATTTTGGCAAACTTTAGTTACCTGTGAATGCCTATAGTTATGAATGATAGTAATATAATAACAGCCTCCTCCCCAGCTGAATTTGGGTATTAATCAAAAACTAAGTTTAGATAAAGCAGGAGAATAAATATCAACATTAAATATGTGATTTCAGAGATATACTGTATCAGTATCAACTACAGACACCCAGTATGCAGTAATTATTAGAAGGCATACAATTTTTTTTTCAATTTTTCCACAGAAGGATGCCAAAATGAACATGCTTTCCATGGAAATATGCCAAATCTATAAGGTAAGACTCATAGAAAAAACAAAAGTAACATGGCAGAATTCAAGCTAGCTTAAAATTATTTTGTTAATAAACTATGCCTATGAATTGTGTATAAAGCAGTAGCCTGCATTAATGCAACCAAACAAAAACATATAAGCTAAGTTTATTAAATTATACTCAGCTGTAATTTGATTATTCTCAGCAGTTTAAAGTCTATATGCAATATGATTATAATTAAAATATCTCTCATCTCCCAGAAATGTGAGAGCTCAAGCAGTTTCTCCCTGTAGCATGACAGGACAATTCTGCTTACAGCAGGTAGTCCTGCATGTATTTCAGAACCCAGCCATGAAGGTTTTTTTAAGTCAATATAAACAACATAAATTGTAGTTGGAAACCAATTAACAACCAGTGCAGGGCTCACAGAATTAATAATTCATGCCCCCAACAAATATGAAGGCTAGCTGGCACATTCTGGGCTAGTTGTGGTTTTCAAGAGGTCTTTAAACACATTGCAATAATCCAACTAGTGCATTAATTATTATATCCAGGTCCTCTTGTACCAATTGGTGGAACAGCCCAAGCCAGGCAAAAGCTCTTCTAGAGTGGAATCACTGCAAAACAGACCTGCCAAAACTAAGTCCCATAAGTAGAGTAAGATACCATAGATGATGGAATCAAAACCACGGAGAAATTCAAAAATATGAAGAAGAGTTCACTATTTCCATCCAGGTCTTGACTCATGCCATCATAAAAGAGACCAATGCTATTATTGTCCCATGTCCTGGCAAGAAACCCAAATGAAAAGGGTCCAGATAATCCATTTCTTCTGCCATCACTGTCTCAACAATCTTCTCTGAAAAGGGAGGCTGGACATTTGACAGTAGTTACCTCCAATTCCTGAATCCAAGAATAGTTTCTTCAGAAGTGAACATACCACAAGCTACTTCAAGACTGCTGATAATTCCTCCTCCAGCTAGGAGACATTAACAATCACCAAGTCCAGGTGGTGACTTCTGCATCCAAAGTACAGGATCCTCATTATATTTTTCCAAATAATCTCTACATTCTGATAATCATATTGGGTTGTTTTCAGTGACAAGCCATAAGCATGGCATATCACCAAACACAACTTCTAGAGACCTCCAAAAGTAGTAATTAAATTGTCATTTCTGATGTGACACAGGATGAAATTATTAAATATATGACTGGGCAGTAATCTTTCTTTTGTTCCTTTCTTTTCAACCGCTTTTTAGACTGCTGACACTAGCATGCCAACTGTGCTCCTTAGTCAAAAGAAAGATGTGTTACATGCCATATATGGACATTATTTGATTAGTTGTATGAGGTAATAACCCTTTAGACAACATAGGAAGGAGAAGCCTTAAGTTGGCTAGAATTAGAAGCATTGCTTTGAATAATGGTTTTATTTTTATCAGAATCCACAAATTATATCTGCAAGCAAAATACTGTTTTCATAGTTCCTAGAAGTGGCAAAGAGAATAAAGGATCTTCTTCCTCTTGTCATCCCTTATTCTGCTATAAAATAATTAGTCAATATCATTAACAATTGCATTTATCAGCAACATATCACATAAATTTAAACAACTGTGAACTAATAATATAATTCTTTATAAATTATGTAGATGCCTATTTATTTTTCTCACACTAGTTACACAAAATACTTTTTTGGAGACAGAATTAAGCTCCAGAAAAGTTGAGTTTGTATGATAGAATTTAATGAAGCATGCAAAACAGGACTAACTGGCTATGTGTGTTTTCTAAAGAATTATCAGCTACAGTTCTAACTACCCTGCCCAAATAAATGAGTTTGTTCAGTTTCAGTAAAAGAAAATGGTACATCAAGCTAAATGATTTCTTGCTGTCAAAAAAAGCACATTATAGGTAACTGATGAACATTTGTAAGACTCAAGTAAAATTGGAAGAAATAATAGTTATTTGGATGAAAAGAGAAACTAATTATTATATGCTCTATTATTTTAACTGTAGAGTTTTACAATTTAATTATTCGAGAAATATAAAGCAGATTTATATTTATTTTGTTATTTATATTAGATATATATGGTATGACAGAGTTTTCCTTACCTTCTAGATTTTTATAAGTATGACACAGACATATCCCATGGAACATTTTTTTATCTATATTCTTGAGCATTTTCTGCAAAAATTCAAGAAAAAATAAGCCCTTAGCATTTTCAACCACTTATCAATAGTCATTGTTCTGTCTTTTATTACAATGTATTAGATAGAGTAGATAAATACTATATAGATACACATATGGCTTTCATATATTTATTCAAACATATGAATGTATTTCAGTTGATGACAGTTCCATTTTATAGTTAAAAATATATTACTCAAACAATATCACTTTAAAATGAAAATTTTTAACTTCTGAAGAGATTTTTCTTTACTTTCTTCAGATTAATGTCCCAAATCACACTCACCATAAACTAGGCACTACTAAATACTAAATTTTTAATCCTATTCCACAAACTTTTACAGAATTGAAATGACACCTTAGGTTTTACCAACTAAAGATAGATGTTAACTTCAAATATTGATAGAGTTGGCCCACCACCTTGAGATTGTGCAGAAATTGACTCAAATTTGTCATCAATCCCTAGTGATATCACAGAAATGGAATGTACACAAGTCACTTCCATAGCAACTGGTTAAAATGTCTGAAGCTTAAAGAAACCCTTAATTCAGGGGTGTCAAACTGCCAGCCTGCGGGCCGGATGCATCACAAGGAAGCCGTGCCCACTCCATTGCTGGCAATGGTAAAACTGTCCCGATACGTTGCGTGACGTCACATGACGTCGTGAGTTTGACATGTCTGCCTTAATGTATATTTGGCAAACTAGGCCATTTAATATTGTCTGAAAAACATTTGTTTTTCACAAGTTATAATGTCTCAAGATTAAGAATGAAAGCCAATTTTATCTTTTAATGAGAAATCCCAGAAAATAAATTTTGTTCAAAGATAAGAATTTGAAAGATTAACCTGAAGAACTAAGTAATAGGTTTGTATTGTATTGTAGATTAATCAGTGGCAATTCTGTCTTTTTCCTACTGACAATGGAGACGGCATTTATAACTGATGATTATCTTTCTAATTAAGAGACACACAACTATACAAAGGCACCACTATTAGAACACAAACCTTTCATCTGCATTTTATTAAAAGTTTTAAAAACTCTCAGAGCTGTAAATCTTGTTATAATTGCCCAGATTAAAAATCAGAAAACACAGTGCATTGATTAAAAATATGTGTCTTTAAAAATCACTAATTCATTCTTACCAAGACATTTTGTTGCCATGGTAGTGGCAGGTTTGCAGTACTCTTTGGTGTAGTTACTTTCAAATGTCTATTTAAAAAAAAAAGAAGACAAAGACTTGATATTATTTCTGAAATTATCAGCACTCAAATTTAACTTCACATTTCTTTAATTTTTAATACTTATTACGTGCCTCAATTATCTTATAGTTGAATTACCATATAGTTAAATAAAATAAGGTCTTTATAGTATAAATCATCACACGCTTCTATATACACTTGATCAAAGATAATTCAGAGGATGGCATGTTAAGCTGAAGAGCAACAAGGAAGTTTTTACTTACTGCCCAACTTCTAATTATGGTGACATGTCATTCTCCCAAAGAACAATGTTCAGATTTCAGTAGGTAAATAGACTACTGTTGAATCAAAAGTAGCTTACTACTTTTGTAAGCTAGGCCTAGTCCCAGGGCTTGTAGTCGTTTATGAAGATATGAATATTAAATAGTACTGTTTTATTTCTTCTACACTTTGAGATAGCTTAGAAGTGGTTTCAAACCTGATACAAAATTTCTACAACCTAAACCACCGAATACGTTTTGCTGCTATCATCATGTTGTTGTGATATACTAGTACCGTTTTTACAGAGGTATGAAACTATTCAATTATACAGAAGGAAGCAACATATTTTATTAGACACCTCATAGCATGTGACACCCCTTAGTATGTAGCTTGGAAACTAAGCAAGAACTGATGTAGTTAGTACTTGGAAGAATTTGAAAAACTTAAAGGGCACACACTAGGCTTGGGAATTGAAAAAAAAATCATCCTGGAATAAGGCAATGGCAAACTACAGCTGCAAAGAAAACTATATGGATGCATCTATATAATCAACAAAAAAGTCAAGCTTAATTTGAAGAGGACTTTATTTTTATAGTTATAGAGACAGCTGGGGTTAGAACTAAGCTTAAAAATTGCAGCCAATAAACATCCAAACTATTTTATATCTATTGTCTCATTCTGGAACTTAACAAATATGAACTCAAGTTTTGGAAACTGGCTTTGCTTCCAATACCAATAAATAATATATACATTCTGAAGCAGAGATCAATTATAATAGGTATACAGTATGTTTGAATTCCTAGGGAGGGGATTATATTTTAAGGCTGAATTGCCTGCAATCCATGTTATTTTTGATACATCAATAGGACTTCCAATTTACAAACCGTTTAACAGCTGCAAAAACAAATGTAAGAACAAAATTCCTTTCCATGACTGAAATTCTTTGTTATTTCCAATTATTCAAATTGTAGTTTTTAACACATCTGGAAGCATTAGCTGAGACTAAATTGGCCCAGATCTTGGTGTAATTCTGTTAGCCAGTTCAATGTCAGGTGAAAATTCCAGATCCACAATAACTTTGGATTCTTTATCAGGGTCATACTAACCCATATTCTTCCAGTCTTTGAGTTGGCAGAAAAGTATGTTGACATAACTATACTGCCCTAACACTTCAGTAACAAGGCTGACACACAATAGTGTCTTTGAAGCTTTGATGTGGGACAAGCTAAGAAAAGCAATTGGTGGATTATCCAGGTAGCTTTTTTCCACCTTTCCCATCATCACCGAAACTTGTGGAAATAAATCACTAATAATTTTCCTTACTATATGGTGAAATGGGGTTGAGTGATGGAGGTTTATCATTTTCAAATGACAGGTCAATAGACTAGAAGTACTCTGCCTTGGTACTTGTCAGTGGATTTATTTCTGAACAAATGTCTAACAGTCTCCCGGAAGAATGCTAGACACTTTTGTTTAAAGTCTACCACACTTCTGGAAAAGATTATTTGTGTTCAAAAAATATTTGGTTTATATTTAACAGAAAGATTCTACAGAACATTAGAATAACTTTCTTCCACTTTAATCCCTCCCTTGGCAACACCCATCACCTATCATTTGGCTAAGAGAGAACAGGCAAACCTCTTGTCAATTCAACCCCCATCTCATATATTCCAAATCATTAAGGGCTACAGAAATAGCAATATCAGAAATGAACAACCAAGCCCCACAGCACCTGAAAATACAGGTAGTCCTTGCTTAATGATGGTAATTGGGACCAGCAACTTAGTCACAGTCATAAAGTATGAAATTAGCTGACTGCACTGACTTCCGAGAGTAGTAGTGGCAATCATTAGGAGAACCCCTTGTGGTCCCACAGTCAGATGATCACCATTTGTGACTTCTTCTAGGTTTCTCTATTGACTTTGCTGGTTAGAACTGGCAATGAAGGTCACAAATGACAATTGTGTGACTGCAAAATGCTGCAACATAATTGTGAATTGGTAGCTAAGTGTCCAAATTGTGAATACATGAATATGGGGACACAATAATAACTGTTAGTACAAGTAATGATAGTAAATCCCCTTGTTCAGCCCTGACAAATGAGGTCTACCTGCATATAAAATGGCAGTGGACTTGGCCATGTAAAGCTTATATTTTTTGTAGAAGCAGCAAAAAACCTGTGTATACCAATAAAACTCATTTGGCAGAAATAGCATCTCTTAAAGACAGATCTCACACTCTTCTTAACGACTGCTGAACAAGGGTTTTAAGGAAACAGTTTCCATGTTCTTGCAGAACATCACATCTATTTTAGTAAGGAGCCCATTCAACATATCACAAAATGCTTTGAAATTGGCATCAGGCATAACACTGAAGCTAGATGCCTGATCTCTCTTTCAGCCCAAGCTAAAAAATAGCCAATGAATGCAATGTCAAGCTACCAGAGAGAATTGAACTACTGCAGATCATTCATACAAGAAGAGTACATAACTGTAATATCAGAACAATTACCGTATAACTGCTTCTGCCTCTGGTGATGGGATAAACGTGACGTGTCTTTTAAAAATGGCTAGCAAAATATTTTCATTCTGTAGTCAACAAGATGCAAATTTTTAGATGTATCAAAGTGTCACCTCCTTTCCCATCCTCTTGTGCTTGTCCTCACCATCCTTATCATGGTGGGAAGTATTCTTGGGAGGTGTAGACAAATAAATTTGGGGGCATATGCCAAGAGTATATTTTTCTAGCAGGGTCACCCAAGGTGTGAGGTTATACCATCTGTTCTGCTAACCAAATGTGCACCTACATTGGGCAACAATGATACAGGAAGATGCTGGAGGTAGATGATCACTTTAGTAGCAAAGGCATCAATTCACTCTGCATGGAAAAAGGCAATAGTAAGCCATCCTTGTACTTTTAGCAAGAAAAGTACATTTTTAGTGGTTTTCCTGCTAAAAAAGATATAAAATAGCGTTGGATGTTGGGCCCCTCAGGTCAGATGACATACTGAGGAAGAGCTGAGTTCTAATGGTGTTTGTGGTGTGTCTAAATTAAAGTCTTTGTCATACAGGAAAAGAAAATACCAGGCTGCAAAGCCAGAATTACACTGAGTGCACGAAATATAACATGAACCCAGTAAAATTAAACACAATAAAACTAGAAATAAAACAACTACAGATTGATATCTAAGGCATCAGTGAACTGAGATAGATTAGGATTGGACAATTTCAGTCAGAAGATTACACTGGGTTTTTTTTGCTTAGGATACAAAACACAAAGAAGGAACAGCACTGTTTTTATAATTAGGAAGGGTGTAGCAAGAAAAATATTTGGCTACAATGCGATCAGTGACTGAATAATATCAGAGTTCACGGACAATATGAATTTCCCATGCTAGCAAAATAATGCATAGGATCATCCAAAGCAGATTAAAACCTTACATGGAAAAGATGCCAGATGTTCAAGCTGACTTTAGAAAAGGCTGAGGAAAACAAGACATTATTACTGATGTACCCTGGATAACTCAGAAAGCTAAAAAAAATTCCAAGGAGCCACTATAGGCTTTGTTACATATAGAAAGGTGTTAGGTGATGTCAATCACATCAAGCCGTAGAATGTGCTTAGGAAAACAGAAACTCACAACAGCTTGTTTTCCTCTTGCAAAACCTAAATACTACACAGATTGGGGAGCCAAAGTAAGGTTATATAACACAGGGAAACAGAGTCACTTCAAGTTGGCAAATGAGAGAAGGCTGTTCACTCTCCCCTCATATACTCAACCTATATGCTCAATATATATTAAGGAAAGATGTACTGGAAGAAAAGCAGTATAGTTTTAAAACTGAAGGGAAAAAACATCAATAACCAGTATGCTGATGATACTATTGTATTCTGATAAACAAAAAAAGCAAAGGATGTGCAAACTCGAGTAATAAAGGAGCAAAGTGAAAAAAGCAGGATTCAAATTAAACATAAAGAAGATTAAACTAATGACAACAGGTACAACAGCAAGCTTTGGAGCTACCAATGAAGCTATGGAAATGGGAAATATCTTCTATACAATCAACCACCAGCAGTAAAGGAACGAGCAACCAAGAAATACACCATAGATTACCATGTGGTAGAGTAGCCATGAAGGCTTTGGAAAAGATATTCAGATGCTGTGAAGTGTCTAGACCCACAAAGATCAGAATTGTGGAAGACATGGTAAAACTCTATGGAAGCCAAAGTTGGACTTTGAAAAAGTAGGATAGAAAAAGTATTGATGCTTCTAAAATCTGATATTGAACAATGCTCTTAATACTGTGGATGGCCAAGAAAACAAGCTAATTGAACATGTCAATCCAGAGTTCTCATTCAGAATACAAATGACCAGGTTCAAATTATCCTATGCTGAGTTAAAGTTTTGCAAGATGCTGCTTAGAATATCTTAGAACTGCACCATAAAGGATTTTAAAGTTTGAAGCAATCTGATCTGGGCCTAGAAGCCCCGTGGCAACCCGTGGAATAATTTCAAAATAAGCGTCATTGTAGCTTGTCAGGGTAGTCCATCAGGAGTCTAAGCAACTGTAGCTTCTCCAAAGGTGCGAAAGAGATTGATTACCATCACCAAGACAGCCAATAAAAACTGTACCAGCCAGATTTGAGCAAAGGCTGCCTGATTTCCACTTACTTTAAGCAGGAACCAAGAAGCCAGACAAACTCCCCAAATTAAAATCAGCATCTTAAGAGTGTTCTATATCACTCTGTTAATGCTGAATGGTCAACCCAGATTTTTGTAGCCTAGATAAGGAGGCTCTATTCAGAGGAACCCAAACTTCCACACATGTGGCTCTTTTCCTTCAACCAACGTTTTGTAACTATTTTTTCTTACACTGCCTTCACTTTCCAAATTAGCAGATTTTGAGCCTGTCATGCTTTTTTTTTCTTTTTTCTTTAAAATCCAGCTTGCCAAAAGTGTGCTGTCCACCTCTGCTTTGACATATTGAACACGAAGAAAGAGCTTGAAACTTCTCCCACCCACACGCTCTTCGCGGCCAAAGAGGAAGTACAGATAGACTTTACACACACCCTAAACACACACACACACACACACACACGTCAAACCAAGGTAATCTCTGTCCCCTCCGCGGGACGGCTTGAAATTTGCAACAGAGAAATCCAGACCAAGTGTGCTGGGCCATGCATTATTGTTTGACAGGACACGGAGAATAGTGGGTGCACCCGTGGTCGCAGGTGGGTGGGACTGGTGGTGTGTGTGTGTGTGTGTGTTTTTAAAGTTCGTTTGCTCAGCTCCCTTGAGGTTCGCGGAGCTTGTCCCGCCGCCTTTCCTAACTGCTCCCTTCCACCCTTTTGCTTCAGTCCGGCTGCCACAGCCGCAGCAACCCCAAAGAGAGGCGGCGGCGAGGCGCTTCCGAAATGGGCGGCTTTCCTGCCAAAATCCAGCCGGGAGCTTGACAGGAAAGAGGCTGGAGAGACTCCAGCGTCCTTCACCTGACGCTCCGGGGACCCCACCAAAATGCACAGCCCAAGTTTGACCCAGCGGAGTACCTGCGTCCTGTGTGTTGGCTTCCTCACACGCTCGCTCATCCGAGCGCGACCGGAGCCCCGTTTCCCAAAAATGGTGGCTACCCCCCTCCTCTGCCCCGCTCTCGCCGTCCCAACTGACTCGGCCGAGGACTCGGCTTGTTGCCTGGGCCGAAGTGAATCGACGGCCGAAAGGAGGAGCCACTCGCTCCGGCTGTCATCGATTCGCTCGGAGCTCCATTGGCGGCTCTGAATTGGCTGCCTCCGCCTCGTCGGCCTTCTCGCGCTCTTGGTCCCGCAGTCCCGCGTTGCTTGCCTCGCCCGTGGAAAGCAGTGAATAGAGCGTTGAGAACGGGGAGAGAGAGAGAGAGAATGTGTGTGTGTGTGTGTGTGTGTAGGAAGGGAAGGAGCTGTCTTTTGGAGGACTGCATTTTTTAAAAATTAGGAATGACGGGAGTGGGGGGGGGGAATGAGAGCTACTATCCCTAGGCTGCAAAAATCCGGATTAAACCACTATATGGCAGCAGAGACGCCCAGGAATTTCTGGTTGTTTTTTTCCTGCTGCTGCTGTCTATATTTTTGCTGGACAGGTATAGTAGTCCTGGACTAAATAACTTGGCGCTTTGATCTTATACGGATTACAGTATTGGGAATCCCTTCGTTGGAGCGGATTGGTTCATCAGATCAGCGAGCATACACAGGATCTGGGCTGGATTCACACAATGGGATTGGCTGCTTTAGTGGTGTTTCGCACACAGTCATTGGAAGGCATTTGTATTCATTGCAATTACGAAGTTTAAAGGAGCGTTTAGGGAGGCTTCACAAAGCTTCAGAAGGATACTTTGCTTCAATAATATCTTGAATTAACACGCCCTTTCAATTTGTTTTACAATGCCCCTTAATATGCTAAAGAATAAAGTACAACTGCCAGGTTGTTTTGCTTTCTGTCAGATATATTGCTGTACGCTATTATATTTCCATGACCAATTAAACTATGCTGTCACAAAAAGGAAACGGTTGTTTTGGCAAGATTTATCCTGGACAATCCCATGCTGATTCTTGCCAGGCAGTGATTTTTTTCCCCCAAGTGATCATAAACATTGCTTAATCATTTGTTGCCTTCCACTATTATCCTTTTTGAAATTGATTGTAATTGAGCTTTCGGTATCTTCTTTTTAGAAGACTGTATTAGAATCTTTTCCCCATTTGTTTCTCCTGCATGGAATCCCACACTGCATTATTCACATTGCTTTTCAAAGTACATATTTGAGTACACTTGTCTTTAGTTTCCTTTAAAATCAACTAATCCAAAATTTGAACTATAACCACCATCTACTAAGGCTTACCTGGTTGGAATAAAGTCAGGATCTTCCTGTGCCTTTCTGTGGCATCTTCTACCCTGTGAAAGAGAAAATTATCAGCAAGGCAAGTAAATCCTGGAGGAACCACACTTGACAAATGTTGGCTACCAACAGATGTTAAGGAAATAAGTTAGCCTAATAATATTTTCTTTAAAAGTGTCTTCCTGTATTATGCAATGAAATAAGATACAATTTGCTGCCACTGGTACACCTCCAATGTAAAAATACATTTTACATGAGTTGTTGCCTACATACTTAATTTGAAAGAATAAAACAATCTCGCAGTATTCTTTCAAAAATTACCAGAACTTTTTAAATCTTGGTAGTGGGTTGTATTCTATCTCAAACATTAGAAATTATCAGTCATGGAATTCAATAGCAATAAAATGAAAAATGTCAGAAAAAATGCACACCTTGTGTTTATAAATCTGTGAAGCAATAAAATCCATTTCATTTATCATTACTACAGCTGTCAATTGAGTATGATAACAATAGAAAATAGTCTAATGAAGAGAAGGACGAGGGGTGACATGATAGCAGTGTTCCAATATCTCAGGGGCTGCCACAAAGAAGAGGGAGTCAAGCTATTTTCCAAAGCACCTGAAGACAGGACAAGAAGCAACAGATGGAAACTAATCAAGGAGAGAAGCAACCTAGAACTAAGGAGAAACTTCCTGACAGTTAGAACAATTAATCAGTGGAACAACCTGCCTCCAGAAGTGGTGAATGCTCCAACACTGGAAGTTTTTAAGAAGAGACTGGACAGCCATTTGTCTGAAATGATATAGGGTTTTCTGCCTGAGCAGGGGGTTGGACTAGATGAGAATAGAAAGCCACTTATAGCCTACACTAGAGTAACAATCAAATAGTGTAATTTTAAACATTTTTGAGTTTGGGTTTTCCAAGCCATACCAATCAAAAGTAGTTATTGTCAGACTCAGATATTTATTATCTACTTGGTTTATCCTGCATTGATTGATTGATCGAGTCAATTCAAGGCAGCTTACATTCCTAATGCTCCCACTCCTATTTTCTCTACAACAACCCTATAAGATTCGATGTTCTAATCTAGGACATTTTATAAAATATGCATCGCCGTCTAGATTGGCAGAAGAATATCATGGCTAAGAAGAGGGAGGAAGAAGATGGCATTTGGAATGTCAGGGATCAGGTGACAAATGCTGGCGAGACACCTAGAATCATAAAACGAGTGGGTGGGATATGTCGTGCCTATAACTATCAGTCTTGGGGGAGGCATACACCAGTCTTGCCCTACTAGCTCCATAAAATTTCTTTTGAGTTTTTCCAGATATTGTTTTATCTGAAGCTCAAAGTACTGAAGCATTTTATCTTTTGTTCCAGGTTTGAAACAAAGTGCGTTCTTTGTTTTGTGTGTACTCCAAGCTTTGGGGTTAATCTTAAAACCTCTGTTACAATGTAAACAAAAGTGGTACTTTTCATAAACGTTGAATTTATCTGCACTATGGGCTTGAAAATACGGATCGGAATATGTTTTTGAGAAAGCAGTGGAGAAGAAGTTGACTGAATGTAAATAGAAGGAGATTTAGTGATACAGCTTTTTAAAATGAGAGTTTGACCACAGTGCTAGGGTTTCTGTTCTTTTTCAGAGGCTAAAGTGAGTCACTGAACAGTTACATATGTGAGAAGCCAAGATTCAGTAGCCAGTTAAGCAGCAAAGAGGCAGAGCATATGACTCACCATCCCATGATTCTTTTCATTAGTAGCTTGTGTTTTCCCAGTTTCTGACAGATGACAGACTTTGTTCCCAGTTGAAATTGGAGGCAGATGTCATCCTTACCTCCAAAAGATTGTGAAAAATAAAATAAAATTAGATGGAGCTTAAAGTTGAGTAATTTACCTTTATTGTTGCATATTTTTTCTAGGCTAAAGGTCACATTCTGCTTTTGAATACCATGCCGCTCCCGAAACTGGGTGGGCCAGAATCAAAACTGGTTTAAAAATTCATTTCATTTTGATTACAGTATAGTTAGTCAGAGTTCATATGGTTGATATCAACCATGCATTTAATGATTTTCCCCTTCTATTTCATTACAATTTGGTGAGAACTTCTGGAACACCCATGGGGGTATAGGCATGTAAAATTCATGGGGTGGATGATGAGAAAACTGTCCTGCATGCTTATATTTGAACCCAGGAGCAAAACCAGTAGTGGGTCATCTCAAAGTAAGAAAACATCACTCAGATGTGTTATTTTAAAATGTTTTTTTTACCGCTATATTTAATGGATGTTACTTTTTCTTTTTAAAGGAGGTTTAAAGATTCTTTAAACAAAATGTAAACGTACAGATTAGATGAAAGGCAAGAATGCACTGTAAGCTGATGGGGAGAGTCAAGAAGGCCACACTTGTGTTGCAACATCACTCTACCAATGACGTGATGATGATGATGATATCTATTCAGTCTATCATCTATGGGCCAGGTCTCTCGGTATCTTCCGATCTTGCACTACTTCATTGAATTTTTTTATCCTCTGGCTGGTGTCAGCT
The DNA here is from genome assembly GCF_001527695.2 of Protobothrops mucrosquamatus. Lineage (NCBI taxonomy): Eukaryota > Metazoa > Chordata > Lepidosauria > Squamata > Viperidae > Protobothrops > Protobothrops mucrosquamatus. Next base: position 4,105 of record NW_015386090.1, on the reverse strand, counting down.
TTGATAGTGTCCAGCCACCATGTTCTTTGACGACATGGTTTCCTATCAATGACATAGCATAATACAATTATATTACTGGATCATTGATATGATCAAGTCACAACATACATTATCATTATGACATCACTGTGATTTGTTGCTGATGCCTATCTGGCCTGAAACAGTTTGCAGCCCTTGGACTTCTAAAAAAATGTGCTGCCCAAGTACTGCTCTTGGGTACTAAGAGATTACCCACTACTTCTACTACTTTTACAAACCAGAGCGAATGGATTTACACACTGCTCTAATCAAAACCTATTATGACTGATCTTGCCTTACGTGCCAGGACAGAAGTCAGATGAAGTAACCAAGATTTGCTTTTTGTTAATTTGCTGGATGTGGATTTTGGATGAACTGTCAGTCATCCCCAACAACAGGAAATTATTTTTTTCATAATTTGACATCCTGCAAACAGTGGAGATAATCATGCTATAGTGCCCAATTTTCATCTTCCCTAGAATGAGATATTAGCATGTGATTATAGTATCTGAAGGAAATGGCTCAGTGAGATAATAACCTTAAGTGGATGGTTTTAGAAGAAACATCCTATAAAGTATAAGATTTGAACTGTCCTTTGGGGCTACATTGACCTCTGCTTTCTACCAAACATGATACCTAACTTTGTATCAGAGGGTAATCTTGCATCAGATTTGTAGTAAAATATATTCCTCATATTTTGAAATATATATAAGGAAGACTGCAGTTTCAGAAATATAGTATAGGTAGTCCTTGATTTATGACCACAACTGAGCCCAAAATTTATGTTGCTAAGTGAGACAATTGTTAAGTGAATTTTGCCCCATTTTATGACTGTGCCAAAGTGGTTAAGTGAATCACTGCAATTGTTAAGTGAGTAACATGGTTGTTAAGTAAATCTGGCTTCCCTATTGACTGTCAGAAGTTCACAAAAGGTGATCACCTGACCCCAGGACACTGCAACTGTCATAAATACATGCCAGTTGGCAAGCGTCCGAATTTTGATAACATGATCATGAGGATGCTGCAACAATCTGAAGTGTGAATAAAATAATAACAACGACGACAACAACAACAACAATAATAATAATAATAATAATAATAACAACAACAACAATAATAATATTGGAAGGGACCTTGGAGGTCTTCGAGTCCAACCCCCTCTCAGGCAGGAAACCCTATACCATTTCAGACAAATGGCTGTCCAGTCTCTTCTTAAAAACTTCCACTGTTGGAGCATTCACAACTTCTGGAGGCAGGCTGTTCCACTGATTAAATGTTCTCACTGTCAGGAAATTTCTCCTTAGTTCTAGGTTGCTTCTTTCCTTGATTAGTTTCCATCCGTTGCTTCTTGTCCTGCCTTCAGGTGCTTTGGAGAATTGGTTGACTCCCTCTTCTTTGTGGCAACCACTGAGATGATCATAAGTCAGTTGTTTGAATGCTGTTGTAACTTCGAATGGCCACTAAATGAATTCTTGTAAGTTGAGGAGTGCCTGTACAAACCATAGCACTTTGTTTCTGAAATTAAATAAAATTATCAGTATGAGTCATGAATTTACATTAGAAAGAGTTCTATTGGAATGCAAAGAACAAACAAGAAAATGGATACTGGTCACATTTCTTTATTACCAAGATTCCTGAAATTATACAGAGCACTTGTGACCTATTGTAGGTCTTTCGAGAAAAATATATATATAATATATAGAAAACATGCTAAGTATTCATCAAAGCACAATTCTTTCATGTTTTTAGCTTACTGTAAGAGGTATGATGTAAGGCAGTAATAAAATAAACATTTTTTAATTTCCAAAATATGAGGTTAAGGATAGATTTTTTTTTCTCTTTCAAAGGCCAGCCATTTAGTAAAAAAAAAAATAGAATAGATGAACTGCTGGTGGTATCCTTGAAAAATCAAGTTGTGGTTATTGCTTAATATTTCAGAACAGTAGGGATAGAGGACCTAATCTAGTTTGTCTGGCTTTGAGTTATCTTAGAGAAAATTAATTCTCATCATTAATCTTTTCTGAGAATTGTGTGAACCTCCTTCTCTTAGTCTATCAACACACTTTGGAGTGCAGCATGACCTGTAGCAACCAGCCCTTTTGTATGTTTACTCAAAAAGTAAGTCAAGGTGTGTTCAGCTGCAGTGACTGCACCCTATGAACAACTGTCTCTGATCCCAGGGGTCTTTTGAGAAATCATGCTGTGTCATGTCCTAAAGTTGCAAATATGTACACACTTATAACAATGAGACTTAACTCTAAGCAAACAGGTAGAATTGTACTGGCTGAGCTGCATTGCAAATTCAAGGATATTGATGGAAGCACATTGTGGTCATTCTGAATTTGGATAGCCAGATTTGGTAACTTGGTCTATCAGAAACAAAGACAAATCTAGCCTCTTATTCTCCACTCTTTGCTTTTTATTTGAATAACTGTATTATCTCAAGTGGCAGCTATATTCCAGCAGCTAAATAAAAGGGTTAGATTACAAATTACACAACTCAGGAGGAAGTACTTTGGTTACTTTGTGGCTTTTTTATAGGTGATTCTGACATTGGTCTTTATCTCTGTACTACTTGGCTAAATAATATTTCTGACATTGGTTTTCAAATATTCCATAAATACATGAACATTTCAGATATCTTTTTCCAGAATTTGCATTCATACAATTTTTAAGTATTTTTTTTTCAGGATTTGGGGCAAAAATGCTTTGAGAGCAGCTTACAGAAGTCAACCCTATAAATAACCTTGCAGTTTAAAAGACATGATACAGAAAAAAGGGGGTAACGAGAGAAGGCTGGGGGGGGGGACAATTTAGATAGCTTTTAGGATTAAACTGTAGTTATTCACATGACAGCTAAAAACAATTGCATGTGAGAAAGAGCCTACAGTTTTGACTTTTCAGAAGTATTGTAGGAATGATTCTTGCTTCTCATTCCCGCTGTTCTTCTGAATCTCATTTATGAATGAATCACACTCATCTCACAAGTTCCTGCAGAATCAATATGTCTGGGGCCACACATTGTGCTAAGTGACAATGTGGCATCTTTCAGTTCAGCACAAATTCATGAAGCTGCTCTGTAGCTTCATCTTATGCCTGAACAGATCATAATGGCTTGTTTTTTAAAAAATTTCTAGCTTACAGTGTCTGGATCCAGCTGTTGGTAGTCATTGGAGCCAGAAAGACTTGACAGCCTGAATGCTTGCCTGCAGATCCAAACTTATTGGCTTTTTGAGCAGTCCCTGGAGTATTGGAGAGGAAGACCAGGCAAAGTTCGCAGGAGTTTTTCTGGAGAAGTTAAAGGGTATGCACCAATGTATAATGAGTATAAAAAAGGAACTTATCATTTTGGATCAATCCAGCAATTATCAATGACATCTGGATACCAAATCAACCAAACTGGATTGACTTGAATCAAGAGGCCTCCAAATCAAGTCTACTCTCTTTCTCCTCCAATCTTTCTCCTTAAGTAGAGGAGCTGTCCGTCAGTTGTCTGACACCTAAAGGATATTTTACTCCTCTGAGAACCTTCATTGTTTCTCTGTCTTCCTCATCCCTGCCTTGCCAGCTTTTAATTAATAGTTATGGCCGTTGTAATTAGTTCTTCCTCCTCTTCATTTCCCTGAAGACTATCTAACACAACAGGAAGTGAATAACAACATTGGAGAATGGTTTACACACGTGCTTTAGTTGAGCCATTTCCCCCTTAGTTTTCATATTTTATCTTTCAAACCTGCCTTTCATATTTTTTAACAGTACATTATATGTACATGGCTGATTATGTAAAAATCTTTATACAGTAATTACCAGGATTAGTTAGTGATTAACTTTCTTTTCATATTTTACCTTTGCATTTTGTACTTAGGGTAAAGTGCTTCTGTATTTGTTATTATCCTTGCCTATATGTTAATGTATTTTGGATGAGTCTGAGTAAACTGCATAGGACGTTAGTGTCCCTGGCTGCTCTAACCTAGGCCTTGTCAAATAGTATTCCATGACTATAATTTTCTAACAGTAGGCTCTGTAATCAGAACTTTGTTCCCTGTTAAGTTTCCTTATTTACATTGGCTGGATATGTTTCCCATCC
>NW_015386089.1:1117744-1147879 GCF_001527695.2 Protobothrops mucrosquamatus | reverse complement strand
ATCACTAAGCCTCTCATGGGAGGAAGTGGCATTTATTTTGAGACTCCCTGAGAACTTAGTGGTGATAACTGATACATTTCTTATGGTTTAACATTCAGCACAATACATTGCAGGAAAAGGACTCATTACATTCCCAATTTCCTGCACAAAGTTCTGCGAAAGGCTCCTTTGACATCATCATTCCGCAGGCTATATATAAAGGGATTGAGCATGGGAATGACAACAGTATACATGACAGTGGTAACCCTTCCCTTTTCAGCTGAATATTTTGCTGTAGGCTGAAAATAGACCCCAATTACTGTGCCATAAAAGAGAATGACAACAGACAAGTGAGCCCCACAGGTTGAGAATGCCTTGCGCCACCCAGTTCCTGCTGGCAGCCTCAGGACAGTGACCAAGATAAGCGCGTAGGAAATCACAATGAAGACAAAAGGACTCAATACCACCAAAGACCCTTCGGTGAAGATCAACATCTCAATTAAGCTGGTATCAGTGCAAGATAGGGCCAGCACAGGTTGGTGGTCACAGAAGAAGTGGGGAATCTCCCGGGAACCACAGAAGGAAAGGCGAGACATGAGAATAATGTGTAGCAGGGAATGAAGATGTGAGATAATCCAAGAACTGGCTACAAAGACTCTGACTCTCTGGCTCATCATAGTGGTATAATGTAGAGGGTTACGGATAGCCACATAGCGATCATAAGCCATGGAAGCCAGGAGGAAACTGTCAGTGACCCCAAAGGCAAAGAAGAAATACATTTGAGTCAAGCAACCAGCGTAAGAGATGGTTGTGGCTTCTGGCACCAGGAGGTTGGATAACATCTTGGGGACAGTGACTGAGGTGAAGCAAGCATCCACCAAGGAAAGATGTCCCAAAAAGAAATACATGGGGGCACGTAGCTGGGAATTCCGAAGGATTAGCAGGATAATCAGGAAGTTCCCCAGGATACCCACTGTATACATCACCAAGAAGATGACAAAGAGGAACTTTCGCTGTTCTGGATCGGAGGACAAACCTAGGAGAATGAAGTCTGGGTGAAGTGTGTGGTTTCTGCTGTCCATGTAACTGGTAGTCTGAGAGAAAAGTTAGATTAGGGTTCATCAAGCCTTTAAAATAGTTCAATTGAGGGTATGAGTAAGTGACATCGAAGGACAAGATAATCAGGAAAAGTCAAGCAAAAAAATTTATTCTGCATTTATATAGAAGTATATACTCCCATATAGTTACTAGTATAGAACAAAAGTGTAACACTAGGCAAGCCTTTAAAAACATCTAGAGCAACAGATCAAATATAAAATAGGATACAACTACATTTTTTCAACTTTAGGGTAAAGCAAACACATTAAGTACTTCAGTATTAGTCCATCTGAAACTAGAAGGGGACACCGTAGTAAAATATATCCTTTTACTTCATTATAGCTTCCATATAGACCAGAAGCTGGATCTATAGTCTGTAGACCCAAACTCTGTTCTGGGTCAACATAATTTGCTGAAAATGTTGGGCAAAATATAGCTGAGTATTTTACAAATGTTGATATTATCAGAAGTGCTTTCTTTATGCTAATTAGAATTAGTAATTGGAGAAGGAGGAATAACTGAAGGATTTATACTGGAGGTTGGCAAAGTGGTGACTATGCTATAAGCATCAACCAGTGGTGGAATTCAGCCAGTTCGCACCAGTTCGGTAGAACTGGTAGCTAATTTTTTGTTGCCCAGGCCCAGAATGGACTTCCGGAAGCAGCATCCACACAGAAACCGGTTGTTCACATGTTTGAACCCCACCACTGGTATCAACCTTAGACCTGCTGCTTTGCAGTATAGTTCCATCGGTCCTGGCCAACATGGCAATTGTAGATCTAAAGAACATTAGGTTGTTTTCTCTTACTTTCTCTGCTTGGTCCTCCCTTTGCCTCCCCTTGTGTTCCCTCATATCCTCTCCCCTTCTCTTCCTTCTTCTTTATTAAATCCTTCCATAAGCCCTTTGTTTCAGAGGTGGAGAGCCTATAGTTCTCCAAATGTAGTTGGATTACAACTTCTACTTACCCCTGGCTATTGTTCATCTTAGTTGGGAAAACTAGGATTTGAAGGCCAACTAATCTGGAGGTCATAGATTCTCTGTCTCACCCCAAGGTTTCTAATTGCTTTTTACCAGTATTTTTATTCACATTGTTCTAGATTTTGAAAGCCTACCTTTCCAATGTTTAGTCTGTATGGTACTTTTATTTTTCAATTGATTTGATTTGATAATGAAGTATATGTCTTTATTCAAATTTATCTTTTAATCTGTTTAATTGCAAATCATCCAGAGAGTTTTGTCTGTTAGGAGGCTTTAAAAATTAAATAAATAAAACAATCCAATGGTTGTTCTTTACTTTTTCCCCAGTGTCTTCTCTTTTGTCCAAATCTAGTGTATCAGGTGTTTTTCCTTATTCACCTGTGGCATCGTATTGATAAAAGAATGCATTTATCTACCAATTTATCCTTTTCCATGTTTCAAAGTAGAAAACAAAATAATTTATTCCCTTATTTTCCATCTTTTTGTAGCTTGTCTGTATTCCTTTTGCCTGTCCATGCAGATCAAAGCAAAATGTAGCACCATCAAGTGTGTGGAGTTTATTTCAGTCTCAATCATTCCCTTATTTCTAACATTTGTGATCTTCCTCTTTCAATGGCTTCTGATACCAACAACTCTTTATGAGTTTAGAAACTCAGTTGCCAAGTTGGCAAACCACTCAATAAGTATCATAAAGGTTAGCTTACACTGCTCATCTGAATTAAGATCTCCAAAGGTAGTTTCACCAAAGAGGAACAAACCCAGCAGAAAAGAATACAAAACTGGATAGATTTCTGTACCAACTGAAAGACAGAAATGGGATGTTAAAGATAGAAATTTAATTCTAGGGGGGGGGGTGTTATGCTTACCATTGCCATAAATCCCCCCAGGGCATCTTCCCCAGAGCTCAAACAAATAAACATTAATTGCTCAAGACTCACTTTGGGGCTGGAAACACGAGATAGCAAACATGTTTATTTTACTCTTTGTAAAAAAAAGTTAAAGCTCTCCAAAGTACATCAAAACACAGCTACACACAATGGTTCAGATAGATAGAGATTGTGACCAAAATGTTTCCTAATTGGCTCCCCAGAGCACCTTCCTTCAACTACAAGATCTTATCACCACCTCTCTCAAACTGGAACGCTCCTGATATATTCAACTCCCATCACACCCAACCAGGCTGGATACCACTAAATTTGGGAGAGCCATTATAGATGAAAAATCAAGAGTAAATAAATGTTTGGCATACAGCTAGCCATGAATTGGAATGCATGGCTGGAGAATATGACTTCTTCAAATCAGCAACCATCTCTGTCCATTAACTTTGAGGTTTGCAATGATTAGAGTATTGGCATGTTACAAAAAGTAATTATTTGAATGAAAAGCAGACCTCTTTTACATTTTTACATGTTTGTGTAACAAAGCAGACACCAATTCAGAAAATCATATACTTCCTGAATGAGAAAGAAGAAAGACTGCCTCTTCAAAGATGCAAAAAAGAGAAGAATAATCCCAAGGGCTAGTAAAAAATGTTTTCAGTAGGCCTGAATACATATTTCTTAAGTTTCAAACAAATTTTCCCTCTGTGGTTTGTTTTCTTTAGTTTGCTCTGATTCATACAATTTTGATTGTACCTGATTGCATAGACAATGGTAGGTATGTTTACATATTCAAACATTATTTCCATATTTTTCAAAAAAGTCCATGTGATTTTATCTTCCCTCAAAGGACAATAAATACAGCAAATCACTGTGCTAATTGGTCTTGCCTAATGTCTCAGAGCCTCACTCCCAAAGGATTTCTGTTGTCATTAAAAATCCTATATGATTAATTATAGAAGTAAGTAGTTCTCATTAAAAGTTCTTTTAGCAACTAAATTCATTAGTAGCTCTTTCATTTTTTTTTTGCTTGATTCTCATTTAATAATAATAATAAGGTTGGAAGGTATCTTGGAGGTCATCTAGTCCAACCCGCCTGCTCAGGCAGGAAACCCTATATCATTTCAGACAAATGGCTGTCCAATCTCTTCTTAAAAACTTCCAATGTTGGAGCATTCACAGCTTCTGGAGGCAGGTTGTTCCACTGATTAAGTGTTCTAACTGTCAGGAAATTTCTCCTTAGTTCTAGGTTGCTTCTCTCCTTGATTAGTTTCCATCCGGTGCTTCTTGTCTTGCCTTCAGGTGCTTTGGAGAATAGTGTGACTCCCTCTTCTTTGTGGCAGCCCCTGAGATATTGGAACACTGCTATCATGTCCCCCCTTGTCCTTCTCTTCATTAAACTAGACATACCCAATTCCAGCAACCGTTCCTTATATGTTTTAGCCTCCAGTCCCCTAATCATCTTTGTTGCTCTTCTCTGTACTCTTTCTAGAGTCTCAACATCTTTTTTGCATCGTGGTGACCAAAACTAGATGCAGTATTCCAAGTGTGGCCTTACCAAGGCATTGTAAAGTGGTATTAACACTTCACATGATCTTGATTTTATCCCTCTATTAATGCAGCCTAGCACTGTGTTGGCTTTTTTGGCAGCCGCAGCACACTGCTGGCTCATATTTAAGTGATTGTCCACTAGGACTCCAAGATCCCTCTCACAGTTGATACTATTGAGCAAGGTACCTCCTATACTATACCTGTGCATTTGGTTTTTCTTGCCTAAATGTAGAACCTTACTTTTTTCACCATTGAATTTCATTTTGTTAGATAGCGCCCAATGTTCAAGTCTGTCCAGATTCTCCTGTATCTTAAGCCTGTCTTCTGGAATGTTGGCTATTCCTGCCAGCTTGGTGTTGTCTGCAAATTTGATGAGTTCCCCATCTATCCCCTCATCCAAATCATTGATGAAGATGTTGAAGAGCACTGGGCACAGAACGGAGCCCTGGGGCACCCCACTACACATTTCCCTCTGTGTAAATGCAGTTCCACTGAGGACCACATGCTGAGTATTGCCTGAGGCTGTCTCCATGCCAGTTCACCCTTGTTGCTATTCCTACTAAGAATTTCTATCAAGATGCGCCATTATTTTTCAGTCTTATATGATGCCTGAGTGTACAGTTCTAGAGAAAGGTAATTGCCCCTATCAAAAATTTCTGAATGCTGGTAATTGTGAGAAGCATATCACAAAATGCAGGCAGTATTGCATGTAGCTTTGGCAAGTTAAAGTGAGGCAACCCGTTACTGAATCTGGTGATCTATTTTCAAATAAACTATGTCATAAATCCTTAACCACCTTAGAGATCATTCACACATGGTGAAAGGGATAGGGAGGAGAGGAGATATAGTCAGCAATTTTTTAAAAAAGTCAAATGTTAAAGGTTTGAAGACATCATTTTAGTGTTTTCAAGAAATATAAGAAAAAAAAACTTGCACTTCATCCAAATCTCCACCTACAGTAGTCAAGCTTTTCTGAAGAGGGTCTTCTACAAATATGGTGCCACCACTGAAAAGCCTCTTTTCCTTGTAAGGCTGTCCTTCACCTGCTGGATGGGAGAACTGGAGAAGGACCTCCAGCAGTTTTACTGCTTAATAGTTCACACTGTCAGGATTTATTCTCCATAGTAGCTGCAAGCAGATCAGGAAGCCACAGGTGGAAGCTTGCCAGAGAGAGAGATCCAACCTGGGAGTAAGTAGGAATTTCCCAACAGTGTGTAATATTAAGCAGTATAAACAGCTTGCCCTGAGTTGTGGGTGCACCATCACCCGAGATTTTCAAGAAAAGATTGGACAACCATTTGCCCAAGATGTTATGAGGGCCCGTTCCTTCTGCAGGGGTTGGACTAGAAGACCTCCAGGGTCCCTGGAACAACACTATGATTATATGACTCTACCTGAGTTCTTTCCCAATGTCTTCCCACTTGTCTCTATGTCCATGCAATTCTTGCACTAGATTTTGGTGCTCCAACAAATGGGCCTGGTTTGGAGAAGCCTGTAGTCCCAAAGCAACTCTTAGATTATACATTAACTGCTTCATTTTCCTGACTGGATTGAACAATAGTAATTAATTTGATTCTTTCAAATCCTGAAAATACTTGGATGATCTCTCTCCATAAGTGGGCGACTTAACCAGAATAATTGTCACCATCAACCCTCGGCCCAGGTTTTGTCTGATGATCTCTGTCCATTTACAGTTTTGCAATGTTTGCATACTCTCAGTCCTACCTTTTAGAAAGATCTGCAAGAAAGAACTATGGCAATCATATCATGCCTGGGACTGAATTATTCTCATAAAATCCGAATTCTTAATCAGCAGGAGTTTTTACTTATCAGGGCTGTGCATTAGAGATTCAGAAAGCTGCAGTTCTGTATCAATATATCCCGTCTTTTAAAAGAAAAAGAAAGATGCACTGCTATGCCAGTCCCAATGATCCTATTTCTAAAGATATATTGGTAAGATTCTACAGCCTCTTTCCCTTCTTTTATGCTCTCCCTTCTTATCTTGGCTAGGCTGTCAGAGGAATGATTGCTGAGGAGTTATACTTTGATATAAATGTATAGATATATTGTATTTTATACAAAACTAGACAGTATGATGTACAAAAGGCAGGATAGAGATCCACATCGTCTAGTCAATTGATGCTTAGTCAATCACACATAGTTGAAACAAACCATGATCTAGTGCAGTATGGGAAGTAAAGGAATAATTTATCATGGCTCGTTCAGTTGAGAAAGACCAGGCTATATTGCATTAGCACAAAGGAGAACAATACCTTTTGTGTATTATTAGTGTGTGCCAACAATGTCAAAGGACCTAACTATTTGTCGTTATTCTAGTCAAATAATCAGATCATAATAATATTCTAAATGGCAGGAGATGTATGGGGAAGACTGGATTGAGGAGGAAACAAAACCACAGGCCCTGGAGCAAGAACTCCTTCTGAGTTGCTACAAGGAGAACAGCTTGTTCTTGTAATTTTCTTTCTGGATGACAAAGAGAATAACTTGTTCTCCTTGTCCAAGGCAATTTTGGTTAAAGAGTTAATATTTAATAATCTAAGAATCATCTGGGAATTACCTTCATATAGCCCCAGTTACTAGACTATTGGCTTTAAAGAAAAAACCGTGGCAACAGTTCCATGGACATACAAAAAAAAAATAGGAAAAAATGAGCGAGGAAGACTGAAAGGGATGCTCCCAAGACTCTCAGTGGTTTAAAAGAAAGTAAAGATGATACAGAAATTGTTAGCCTGTGCTGTTTCTGTGAAGTAACAAGCTTTGTTGGCAATTTCTTTAACAGGTCTATTTCCTTTGAATCATTTGGGCCAAGCTGCCAGATCTCTCGCTACCCAAAAAAATTCTGGGTACTTCAAGGAAGCCTGATCTTCAGGAAAGCTGCAACAATGAAGGCCTTGACCCTCAGCCTCCTATTTTTCTTCACTGCTGGCACAGAAGCCAAAATATTTGACCGATGTCATCTTGCTTCTATTCTGAAATTGCATGGACTGGATGGATACCATGGTGTCCCCTTGGATGACTGTGAGTTTGCTTTTCTTTCTCCTGCTCTTTCTGATACCCTTTGTTTTGGGGGCCAATAGTAGTGGTGGTGGTGGGGTGTTATTCATTTAAAGAAACAGAAATTTCATCCGATGAAGTGGAAAAGGATTCCACTATACATCTCAGACTCCAATGTGAACCATCACTCTTGCCAAGAGGTTTTTATTATTATTATTATTATTTGTCCTATTTGAAGAAAGGAAGCTGCTGCTGCTCCTGCTGCTGGCTCAACAATGATCTCTCCAAAGGATCCTCAAGTCTGGTTCAATGCCTGCTCTCCCTAGAAAAAAATGCAGCCAGCATAGCAGCTGGCAGCTCTTCTCTGATGTAGGGTCTTTTTCATGGGTCTTTGCAGCCCTGGCCACTCTGGCCTCACACTCTTCCTGTGTCTGCTGCTGAGCCTTCTCTGGACTCCTCAAGTGTTGGATCATTTAGCACGGCCAGACCTCTTCACAGGGCTTCAATTCCAAACCATCAATGGCCTGGCTGCCATGGCTGGATCATCCAAGACCTGCAGTTCCAAGCCTTCCTGTCCCTTTTTCTGACATTGCCTTATCTCGGCCTGCTTCAGTTGCTGCAGTTTCAGGTGTACGTAAGCTGGGATGTTGCTTTTTCCATGTTTACAGACCCTATCCATTTGCAATGTTCTGCAGTAAGATATACCAAATCTATGTAAAAGGCGAGAACCTCAGAGGGAATGTATTAGAAGCTATACAAAAACCTGAAGAACGCCTTTGAGATGACAATATTTCAAATTCTTTCAAAGAAGGAAGTTGTTTTCCAAAATGTGTCTGGTAGCAATAAATAGCACAACTGCCCACTCAATGAAGCGGTGCAATGGCTAAGTGGTTAAGATGTTGGGCTAAGTGGTTAAGATGTTGGAAAGCCAACAGCCCGGGTACTAGACCCAAGTGTTGCACGACTCGGTGAGCTATAGTGATTCCTTAGCTCCTTCCCACCTAGCAGTTCAAAACCATGCAAATGTGAGTAGATAAATAGGTACCACTTCAATGGGGAGGAAACAGCTCTCCATGATGTCACGCTGGCCACATGACCACAGAAACATTTTCGGACAGAGCTACCTCAGTGGCCCTTGAAACGGAGATGAGCACTGTCCCATATAGCTGATTACAATTAGCAAAGTGAAATCCGCAGGGACTCCTTTCCTTTCCTTCCTATTCCATGAAATTCCATGAAATTCATGAAAGATGGTGATGGATAAATCATTATCCTTCAAAATATTCGATTAACAAAAGAAGCAAAGGGTAACTTTTCCCCTCATTAGCATCATCTTCCTGCCAACTGCTACTGGAGTCTCTTTTTCTTTAATCTAGGGATCTGCCTGGTTCATCACGGGAACGGATTCGACAGCAAATCGATAACCTCACGAAAGAACAGAAAGATTCAATTCTTTGGAATTTTCCAGATAGACAACCACTGGTGGTGTGACAATAAGCAGGGATATTCAGCTAATCTCTGCAAAATGTCCTGCAGTGGTAAGACACTTCCAATTTTATGCGGGAGAAAACCCGAATAACCAAAGACCTATCTATATCTCACACATGGTTTTGATTTTTAAAGATCCCTTTTAAAAAAGCCTTCATTATTAATATTTTTTCCTCAGCTTTCATAAATGATGATCTCAGTGATGATATTGCCTGTGCTAAGAAAATTGTGAAGGGCAGGCAAAAAATGAATGCTTGGTGAGTACACATCTCTTATTAATGTCATCCTTGTATCACTCAATATTATTGCTAAGCACGTCCAATATTCTAAGATACATAATATTCTTATTTTGGCTTTTAGGGACGATTGGCAAAGAAACTGCAAAGGGAAAAATGTCTCAGAGTGGACTTTGGGTTGCAAATTTGATTTCCATGGTTCTGGATAAGGGCTTTAATTAGATGTATTTCCTAATATAAGAAGCATTCAGCACACTGTTTTAGGAGTTATTATCTTCAGTCCATCTTGTTGTATCACTTCTTTGGAACATCGTTAATAAATTGAAGGCTTTCAAGAAGCAGTGTATAATCATTTTCTCTTTGATGACCTAGAAGATGAAAAAAACAGAAGTCTTTTGCCTTCAATCATGGTTATAGAAGAGAAAAACACTTGATTTTGACTTCTGTCCCTGTATTTATATTCATATATGGTTTACTCCATACTGTTTCTGTACTTCTATTTTTTTAAAAGAAAGATTAATCTTTACCTTGAAGTGCATACATTTTGGTACCATTTTTGTATGTACATGTGCCCTCCCTCAATATATATACAATACTAGATACAATCAAGATTTGGCTTTCTTTTTGGTTCAAAATATGCAGACCTGCCAATATCTAATCAGATAAATCTCCTGTTTCTAATGTGCTGTGTACTGATTTTCAGCGTCTGAGTAAAAAGGTTGTGAGATCATTGTTTCCTATTAGGCATATTATCTCATTATCTGACAATCTAAAATGGTAATAGGAGTCTATGGTTGTGAGGTTTTGTTGTTGTTGTTGTTTTTCATGACATAAGACAGATCAGGTTACTTCCAGAGCAGTGCAACTCAACCAAAATGATATTGGTTGTCTGCATAACCTTTGTAAAAAGACTACTACTGGTGGCAAACGGGGATGAGGTCTTTCACATTAGGCCTTCCAACAATGGGCTGCAAAGCCCCATATATGGCAATACCATTGTTTTTCTTTATTTCGTTGCTGCCGTTTAGTGACGTTTGGGATTTTTGATGTCTAGATCTGGTTACCTTAACACTAGCGCATCTGGAACCTTCCTCTTGTCATTCCTAAAGAGAATAAGATACCTCTTCTACTAGGAGGAAACAGTTCTGGTCTTCCTGACAGAGTACAGGTAGTCCTCAACTTACAACAGTTCATTCAGTGACCGTTTGAAGTTACAACGGCACTGAAAAAAGTGATTTATGACCATTTTTCACACTTATGACCATTGCAATATCCCCATGGTCACCTGGTCAGAATTCAGATGCTTGGCAACTGATTCATGTTTATGATGGTTGCAGTGTCCAGGGGTCCTGTGATCCCCTTTTGCGGCCTTCTGAGAAGCAAAGTCAATGAGGAAGCCAGATTCACTTAACAACTGTGTAACTAACTTAACAACTGCATTGATTCGCTTAAAACTTACTTAACAACTGCCTCAGCAGCAGAAATTTCAGGCTCAAATGTGATTGTAACTTGGGGACTACTGAATTGGAGGCCTCACCTCATGGATGGGAAACCCACCCCACAATGTAGAAGAGTTTTTTGTTTTTTGTTTAAAAAATATTTATTTATCATTTTTTTAAAACTGTCCGTTTCCCTCATAGAGGGACCCTGGGTGATGCATAGATAAAATCAAACAATAAAAACGGTCTATAAAATTTAAAAACAAGGATGAGTTAAAAGTCAGTGTAAAGGAGATATATAACAGGTTATCATCCACATACCGATGATACCTTGTCCCATGATTGATGATCTCACTCGGGCAGTTTCATGTAGATGTTAAAAAAGGAGCGGAGAGAGCACCGAACGGCACACCCCAAAGCAGGAACCATGAACCAGACCTCTCAGTCTCTGTCAATCTTTATTGGGACTGGCCTCAGAGGATGGAGGGGAGCCAGCACAGAACTGTGCCACCTACCACAAACTCCCTAAATTGACCCAAAAGGATACTATGGTTGATGGAGTGGAAAACTGCTGAGAGGTCAAGAAGAGCAAGGATGGATACACCACCTCCATCCCACTCCCCTCAGAGGTCATCCACGAGTGTGACCAATGCTTGCCTGAAATCTGAACTGAAAAGGATTTAGACAATCCATTTCCTCCAGGACCCTCTGAAGTTGCAGCATCACTGCTTTCTCAGACTAGAGGAAAATTGCCCAGAACAATGGGGTCCGGCGATGACTTCTTGAAGAGGGGGCACACCACAGCCTTATTAAAAGGAGCCAGGAACACCCCATCCAACCTCCACTTCTAATGTGCACAGTTCTGATTTTTGTAGGCATAGAGATGCCATGGGATTGGAATACATTTTCCAAAGCTTGGCTGCTGCGCCAAATGCTAACCTGGGGTATATTTCTTGACTACTTATGTTTTTTACAACTGATCATTAATCTTAAAAGGCAGAATCTATCCATTATTTTAGTATCATCCTGGCCAGTTCTAAGGCTGGTTGTTCTACCTGTTGTCATTAATTTAGTCTTCTTTATATTTATTTTTATTCCCATTTTTACCTCTGCTCCTTGACTTTGATTACTACATCTTGCAGATGCCTTGCATTGATTATTCATTCATTCATTCATCATCATAATCATCATAATATCATAATCATCATCATCATATAATTATTACAAATACATTGTTGCTCAACTGGTTTATACATATGCCCCACTTATGGAGTATCAAGGTGCCCTATTAATGGTTTCCCAAGGGCCTGTCTTCAAAATGTGGTCTCAATCTCATCACCAGTCTGTTGATAAGACAGGTGAAGCCTGATTGAAGGGTTCTAGGTTGAAAGCACGGTTACCTCCCCCTGTGCTGGAAAAAAACCCCATGTGGACATTCCAGAGTCTTGGATGGGGAACCCTCAGAGACTGGGATGTGTTGAGCATCAACAGGCCACTACAGCACTGCTCCCTCCTGGCTTTGTGGTTCCCTAATTTTTTTTTAGTGTTTATACATAGAAAAATTGAGAGTGAACCTCTGGCTGCAAGGCCATAGAGGCCTGTCCTATAAATGACAGCAGCAAGATTGGAATTGGTTCATAAGTGAAGGTCACCAGACTGTTGAAGGGGGAATTGGGAGCTGGGTAGGTGGGTTGAAGGGGTAGGTAGGAAAACAGGGTAGGCCAAGTTAAGGCAACTCAGCATGAAAATAAAAAATAAAGGCTGATGAAGCCACCAGACAGCTCAGTGAAATGCTTCACTGCATCCCTTTTGACCTTGAACTATTCCCTCTTTTCCCAAAATACCCCAAATGCAAAATATTCCAACTGACTGAGGATAAAGAGACAGGAAACAACAGTCCCTAATCTGCCCTGCAGTTCTTTCAGGGGAGTAACTGATAGATCATTTTCTCACATTAGATGATGGATTGGAAGAGGAAAGATGGCAGATTTCTGCCCTAAAACTGTCTGGCATTTTAGGGTGTTAGGTGGCAGCATCTCTGATCCATGGAGGAGAAATGATAAAGAAGGATTGTGTGGAGAACACATTTCAAATCATTGCCAGGGGTGGGAGAAAGACCTCTTAGATGATGATAAATATCATAGCCATGTATTCCTCAGGTTACTACTTCAAGCATTCATTTTGCCCGCTAATTCTACCTCTAGGTTCAACCATTCCTAAATGATTTGGAGAAACAAAGGGACATTTTAGAAGCATCGGTGTCTTTCATTCACTGGGGCTTAAGGAGCCAGTTCAACAGAAACATCTTCTGATTCCCTTGTGGTATAGGAGCCACAGTTCAAAAGAGATCCTAATGTTTTGAACTCCTTCACTAACAGCACTCTTGGGGGCATTTCCCTGCATATATTAACAGAGCTGTTGAAAATAAAAACCATGATAGGACCTAAATTGATTTATGAGAACACACAATATTCCTCTTTAATGTTCAACCTTAAACAAAAGGGGAAAACATGACTTGAACAGACTGGCCATATTTTGTGCATCTTTCAAGACTTCATTTCATCATCTACCAATGATTTCAGGTAAGTGGGAGAGGCCATAGGACTTATTTATTATTGACTGATGAAACACATATGATGCAAAATCCATCAAGGAAACTCTTGCTTCTTATTTAAGAAATTGAGAAAAGCTCATACCAGGGTTAGGCATATGGAAGGCTGGGGTCTAATATTGCTGAATTCAAATGGAGGATTATATGTGTATCCAATAGATTCAGAGCCACCCACTGCTGGCCCATTTTATTGTCGATGCTGTTCTTTAAGGACTGGTAAGATGGGTTGAGAGAATTACATTCAAGCTAATGTTTAAGCATATAGAAGGCTGGGTTTAATATCACTGAGTTAAAATAGCAGAATATTATATATCCAATGTTGCTGATTAGAGCAGGTTTTATTCGGTCTACTTTTTGAATGCAAAAAGCGTTCATGCCTAGAGGACTGTATTTAGGATACAATATTTAATATAATATTTCAATACTTAATCTCACCTCTAGCATCCTCTATGTAAGGACCAACCTCAATCTTACATCTTAAAAAGACAGAACTCTTGGAATATCTCTTCCAACAGGGATCTTTATTAAGAGAAGCTGCTTGTAGGCATGTTAGACAGGATCTGGGGAATTCTTTCCCACCCTTCAATGTTTTAAAGTGTTCCCAAGCAGCCCCTACCCCACAGTTCTTCTGGGCGATTCGATCCATCAATCCGCTCTGTTGGCACGATCACTCATCCTCTCTTTCCCAGATCCCAGGCATTGGATTTTCCCCCACCCCTTTTTCCTCACTGCTGGCAAAGAGGAGAACTTCAGAGGGACTAAAATGAAAGGCCGATGGCCGCATTGTTTGTTTAGTCCTCTCGAAGAGAATCCACAGACGGTCACTTGTTGTTAATGAAGGAAGTGAGAGTCATAAAAAAAACCCCTGCTTATCCTCCTCCCCTTTCGTAGTATGACAGAATCCAGAATAGAGTGAGAATTGGGTTTTATCAGAGTACTGTAGGTAGATAGAAATGAAATATAACTGGATTCTGACACTCTGCTCCCCCTAATAAATTCAGAGTCACCCAGTCCTGGCCAATGTTATCAGTGGTGTTCCTCAAGGAATGCTAATGATGGATTGAGAGGTAACAGTTTTATTTTAATTGTTGGTACAAATTACTCTTGTATCTACTTATTTGTATCGAAGAAGGCAGATGGCAGATGTCCCAGATTTAATATTGATAAGGACACCTGCCGTTTCCTCAAGTCAGTGCTCCGGTTTCAATGAAAATAATTGATTCAGAATGAATTTTAAATATTCACCATAATTCAAAATATATTTTAAAAATAAGCCATGGAAAGACACAGAATATATTTTGCATAAATACAATTTAATTAATTGATTAATTAATGCAGTTTAATATCTCTAGCACCATCATGAAATATTAAAGCTTTTTATCTAAACTTCCACCACATGCAGAAACATTGAAAACAGAACTCAGTTACCAAAAATATGCTCATTGCTGTTTTACCTGCAATTGATAATTGATTCTTTTGATTCTTAGATTGATTTCTTATTTGGATCCAGATCAGCCCAAGTGGAAAGACTTTAGCAGTTTGCTTGTCTGCCTACCAGCCTCCTTTTTTTCCTTTATAGATATTGGTACGTACTTGGTGTTTGTGTTGGCTGTGAATGAAAGGTAGACTAGCTTCTTTTGTGATCTTGCTGCTTCTCAGGCTTTACATGTTCAGGTTTCTAGTTTCTTCACATCCTTGAACCTTACCAGTGAATTTCGTCAGCCATTATGTATCTCTTCCATTCTTCCCTCCTCCGTTCCTTCGGTTCCTTCAAACCATCTAAGTTTGCTGTGTGGTCTCCTGGGAAAGGAACAGTTACCACAACTACTATATCACCTGAAATAGCAGCAGAAAGGGGAATAGTCATTATAATTATATTTCCTTTGCCCTTCATTTTCCATCATTGATTATATTTCAGAAGGATCAAAGCTCCTTACATGTAATGGTGGGGGGGGGGATTAAAAAACCAGTACCGCAAAAACAGATTAGAAACACAAGTTAAGATAGGCAAGAAAATGGTAAGTGAGCACCTGTCCAGCCTAGATGAGTTCAAATCACCAGGACCAGAGGGATTACACCCCCAAGGTTCTGAAGAAACTGGCAGATGTGATCTCAGAACCACTGAACTATATCTTTCAAAGATCCTGGAGCACTGGGGAACTAGCAGAGGACTGGAAAAGAGCTGATGTAGTTTCCATCTTCAAAAAAGAAAAAAAAAATGGATCCAGGAAATTACAGACCTATCAGCCTGACCTCAATACCTGGGAAGATTGTGGAAATGATAATCAAGCAACCAAGCAGTGAACACCTAGAGGCAAACAAACTCATTACCAACAGCCAACATGGGTTTGTCAAAAACAGATCATGCCGGACAAATCTTATCGCATTCTTTGACCAAGTGACAAAATTAGTGGACCAGAGGAATGCTGTAGATATAATTTATTTGGATTTCAGTAAGGCATTTGATAAACAACCTACTACTTGATAAGATACAAAAATATGGGTTATACAGCATCACCATCAGACGGATTCGTAGCTGGCTGACCGGCCATGCTCAGTTTGTAGACCTCAATGGAACTGCATCTACATGGAGGGAGGTGAGTAGTGGGGTGCCCCAGGGCTCTGTTCTGGGCCCAGTGCTCTTCAACATCTTCATCAATGATTTGGATGAGGGGATAGATGGGGAACTCATCAAATTTGCAGACAACACCAAGCTGGCAGGAATAACCAACACTTCAGAAGACAGGCTTAAGATACAGAAGGATCTTGACAGACTTGAACATTGGGCACCATCTAACAAAATGAAATTCAATGGTGAAAAAAGTAAGGTTCTACATTTAGGCAAGAAAAACCAAATGCACAGGTATAGTTTAGGAGGTACCTTGCTCAATAGTAATAACTGTGAGAGGGATCTTGAAGTCCTAGTGGACAATCACTTAAATATGAGCCAGCAGTGTGCTGCAGCTGCCAAAAAGGCCAACACACTGCTAGGCTGCATTAACAGAGGGATAGAATCAAGATCACATGAAGTATTAATACCACTTTACAATGCCTTGGTAAGGCCACACTTGGAATACTGCATCCAGTTTTGGTCACCACGATGTAAAAAAGATGTTGAGTCTCTAGAAAGAGTACAGAGAAGAATAAAAAAGATGATTAGGGGACTGGAGGCTAAAACATATAAGGAATGGTTGAGGGAATTGATTATGTCTAGTTTAATGAAGAGAAGGACGAGGGGTGACATGATAGCAACCTTCCAATATCTCAGGGGCTGCCACAAAGAAGAAGGCAGGACAAGAAGCAACAGATGGAAACTAATCAAGGAGAGAAGCAACCTAGAACTAAGGAGAAACTTCCTGATAGGTAGAACAATTAATCAGTGGAACAACCTGCCTCCGGAAGCTGTGAATGCTCCAACACTGGAAGTCTGTAAGAAGAGATTGGACAGCCATTTGTCTGAAATGATATAGGGTTTCTTGCCTGAGCAGGGGGTTGGACTAGATGACCTCCAAGGTACCTTCCAACTTTACTATTATTATTATTAAAAATATGCATAAAATCTAATATTCTTGAAGGAGTTGGTATGTATGTGAGTCATATACTGATAAAATAAGAGTCTTTTTAAATCAATCTCTCTATTTCCAATAATAAGAAAATAAGAGTTTCTGGTTATGCAGGAATATGCCTTTTTCCACACACGGAAGGCAAATATTTGCATATTTTTAAAAAATCTTGAGAGAACAGAACATGCTTAGTAACATATTTATAGTTAGAACAATTAACCAGTGGAACAACCTGCCTCCACAAGCTGTGAATGATCCAACACTAGAAGTCTTTAGAAAGAGACTGGACAGCCATTTGTCTGAAATGGTATAAGGTTTCCTGCCTGAGCAGGTGGTTGGACTAGATGACCTCCAAGTTTCCTTCCAACTTTTTTATTATTATTATTATTATTGTTGTTGTTGTTGTTGTTACTGTTGTTGTTGTTATTATAGGTTTTATTATGTGTAATTTTATTATGTGTAATTACATGTTACACAAACTGCATTGGGAATTTTGACAAAATGAGAAGTGTCCAAATTAATAAATAAATGGTATCAGAAAAACAGAAAAGGAATGTATGACAATACCTATGCAAAAGGGCTTAGACGAAAAAAAAATCAGACTTCGAGTGGGAGGTTGAAAAAAGATATAAAGTAATAACAAACCATTTTCAGAGCGCAGCCAAGAAACCTGGACAGAGGCAAGCAAGGGAAATCAAGCGTGTGTTTGGGGTGTCTTTACTTACTCTTGTTCCTTTTATTTTATTTTGTCTTCCGTCCTCACCTTCCAACAGGATGGAGACAGATAACAGAACCATCATATTAGACTTCATCCTCCTTGACATCTCAAGCCAACGAGAATGTGACATGTTGCTCTTTGCCATTTTCTTGATCATGTATGTCATCACAATGTTGGGAAATCTTATCATTGTTTTGGCCATCCGACTAGACTGTCATCTCCGTCACACTCCAATGTACTACTTCCTTAGCAATCTGTCACTGGTAGATATATGTTTCACATCAACCACAGTGCCCAAAATGTTGGCTGGTGAATTCTCTGGAAAGAGGAGGATCTCATATGGTGGGTGTTTGTCTCAAATGTACTTCTTTATCGCTTTTGGCATCACTGACAGCTTTCTCCTGGCCTCCATGGCATTGGATCGCTACGTGGCCATCTGTCGACCCCTGCACTATGCCACCATGATGAGAAGACACGTATGCCAGCTGTTGGTGGCAGCTTCTTGGCTGGCTTCTCACCTCCATTCCCTCCTACATACACTCCTGATGTCCCGTCTCTCTTTCTGTGCCTCCAACCATGTTCCTCACTTTTTTTGTGATGTCTTTCCACTGCTCAAAATTGCTTGCTCCAACACAGCTCTGAACACTCTGGTGGTACACTCAGAAGGTGCTTTCATTGTCAATGGAGCTCTGATGGTTGTTGGCCTTTCCTATGCACGCATCCTGGTGGCTGTACTGAGGGTCCCTTCAGCCAACGGAAAGAAGAAGACTTTTTCCACCTGTGGGTCCCACCTGACAGTGGTTTCCTTATTCTATGGCACTGTCATCTGGGTGTACTTCCAACCCTCATCCAGTTTCTCACCTAAGAAAGACACGCTGGCTGCCATCATGTACACCATGGTCACTCCTATGCTCAACCCTTTCATCTACACTCTGAGGAATGACAGGATGAAGGAGGCCCTGAGGAAACTATTCAGAAGGAAATTAAGCATCCAAGACATACAGCCCTAATATTTCCCATATTTGTGCAGTAATTGTTTCTGCTCTGCCATTTCCACGCTCCAAGGTATCATCCTGAGACGTTTTGCGCAATGAACTTCAGTTATTTACTTATTTAAAACATTTATATGGTTGCCCAATTCAGCCAAGGTGACATTGGGTAGCTTAGCCCACCCTCAAAAGCAAAAAAAAACAAACAAAAAAACCCTAACAAGAAGAATACAAATCTCAGGACATATACCTACAAATAATAATAAAACAGGAAAATAAGAAAATGGTGATCTGAACAACAATAACAGCATCATCCAATTGGAGCTCCAGCACAGCATGGCCCAAAGGCCCGTGGAAAGAGCCAAGTGTTGACAGCCTTTCTAAAGACAGTTGAGGCCAAAGGAAGCCTTGGTCACACTAGTCACACAAGGAAGAAAAGAAGCTCCCCCCAAAAATAATAATAATTTCTGGACTACATGTCGTCCTTGTTCTTATGTAATCTTTTGAATCTGCTACACGAGGGGGTGTTCGTTTTTCCACCTGGTTTATTATTAAACATCTGTCCTTCAGTGATCACACATTAGATCGGTAATAGGAGCAGCCCGCCTTAACAAAACGCCCTCCGCACTTCCCTAGTTCTTAGCAAGCATGGGTATAGGACAGGAAGATACCCCAGTGTCTTGAAAATATTGGAAATTTCAGCTTCAGTTTACATAAATAAATATAGCTCATGGCAAGAGTTCATGGGAGCAGCAGTTAGCATCCTGAGCTAAAATTTGCTATCCTGGCTACACATAGGGATGAACTGAAATTGTTGGAGTTAAAACCTTGAATGACTTGGAACATCCTTATCTAAATATCCAATCATATCAGGATCTGCTACCAGGAGGAAAAGCAGTAGAAGCACTTATTTTTTAACCAATAGTTGAAAGTAGAATCCAACTAGAGCAGGGATCTTCAAACTCAGCTCTTTTATGACTCATGGACTTCAACTCCCAGAATTCCTCAGCCAGTGTGCCTGGCTGAGGAATTCTGGGAGTTGAAGTCCATGAATCATAAAAGGGCCGAGTTTGAAGACCCCTGAACTAGAGGGTGTGGGCAGAATATTATACTGCTCTATAATCAAGCAATGGTCTTGCCAAAATCCCTCTAGAAAGGATTCTAGGAAGTCTACCCAAACTAGATTCCATTTACATAACAGTACATTGCCCTGATTTGCTTCTTCCATCTTTATTTCTGGTCACAGCAGACACAAACTGTTATCCACATGAAAAGAAGGGAAAATGAGAGCACTTCCTCTGGTCTTTTCCATTCCCATTGATAGCTGTGTGAACAAAAGTTGCCATATTAGTAAAGCAAGTATAGTATTTGTGGTGGAAACAGTTATGGACTTTCCCAATTTGATGTCTTCTGTATGTGATGGACTTCAATGCCTATAAATTATGAGAGTCCATCACATCTGGAAGGGACCAGATTAAACATTAAATACACACTCCTTAAAGTGTACAGGTCTGATTAAGATATCTAACTATTAAAGCAAACTTGAAGAGCATCTTGAGAATGGTTTTTAAATTAGTTATCCATCCTATATTTAACTATTTTGCTGATAAGAATGTTCTATTTTGTCAAAGGCTTTGCTGAAATATGATAGATTATTATACCACTTTGCTCTAATGTACCAAGAAAGTTATTTTAAAAAGAAAATAAAATTATTCTCATAAGAGTTGATCCTTTCAAATATCAGCAGAATTCTATCAATGGCTGCATTCTTTTTAAGGTGCTTACAAATGAATCCTTCATTGCATGTTGATGAATCTTCCCAAGTATTAATGTTATACCAACTGATGTGCCTGGCACGTGAGGGAGGGGGGAAGGAATGGAGGGAGGGAAGGATTGTCTGCCATCCTCAATACATCCAGGGTAGAATCCAAGAGATTCAGCATGAGCAAGTTGCCACTGATCTATTTGTTTCATTCACTCCTCTCTCAAAGTTGCACCTGCTATATTAGTTTCCTGAGATACAATCAATGCGTTATAGAGCTCATTCAATGTGAGAAAAATTAATTTCCTTTATTAATACTCTGTTTCCTAAAGTTGGAAACATAATTGTGCATCTATAGAGGCAGAGGCAGACAGATAGATACGGACAGATAATCTATACTGGATGCTATTCATTTGGGAATACCTATTTGTTTTGTAAAATTGATAGTGATTATTTCACTTGGAGAGATTTTTTTTTTTTTAAAAGTAAGGAACCCATGATTTTGTTTAATAGGAAACTAACTGAAAGCATATTTGGTCTTCAATCCACTTTCTATATTTCTGTCTAAAATAATGGGTATCAAGATTGAGGTAATAGAAAAATGATTAAGCTATTAAAAATGAACTAGAGCAATCAAGATGAAATTTTGGCAATTCAAATCTTAAAATTTTAAAAAGAATCTTGCCTCCTTTATTGGCATTCTAATAGATTTTTACACATACATTAAAAGTAACTTTCCTATTTTGGGGGATTTATTGAGAAATACAATAATATGCATGTGCACGGGCACACACACAAAGACACACCTGGACTAGTTAACTCAACAATTAAAAATTATTTTTAAAAAGGTTCTCCTTGGTTTCAAATTTGAACCTTGTATATGCTAGGCAAAGATAGTAGCCATTCTGCCTTTAGTAGCTATTCCATAACTAAAGTGAGCTATACAAGCTATTAAAGAGCAAAGTAAGCAGTGAAGGCTTTCTTTCCTCTACAACAGACATGTCAAACTCGTGACATCACGTGACGTCACGTGACGTCATGTGATGTATCGGAACTTTTCCCCCATTGCCAGCAATGGGGTGGGCGTGGTTTCCTCGTGACGCATCTGGCCCATGGGACAGCAGTTTGACACCCCTGCTCTACAGTGTAGCTAAGAATAGCTGAAGTTAGCCTACATTAACAGACATATATAATCCCAAATGTGCTATTCCAGATAGGTAAGAATATTCAAGGTAACTGACAATCCTAACTTTAACCCATCCTGCAGTAGAGGCTTCTGCAGCAATAAAAAATGAAGAATTGCAACATACATTTCTTTTTTTATTCATTTAGGAAGAAATAGCAAAGTCATTAATATTTATTTAAAGGCATGCAAGAATTTTCATTTATGGGTTAAAATCTAAAACATCTTAAATATTTTCCCTCCTACCCTCCAGAATCTCCTTAATTAGAGAGAGAGAGAGAGAGAGAGAGAGAGAGAGAGAGAGAGAGAGAGAGAGAGAGAGAGAGAGAGAGAGAGAGAGGTCTCTGTGGAAGAAGAAACAGCTAACCATTTAAAGAAACAAACTATAGTTGTTCCCATGAGGGTCTTCTTCAAGAAGTAGTGAGAATTACATCAGCTTCTCAGGGAGATGATGGTGGAATAAGGGAGGGTGGAGAACTTCATAAAACAGTATAAGAAATCATGAAACAAAGGCACCTAAAGCTGTCTCACAAGAACTGAGAAAGGAGATTCATACTCTCTGCTCAGGTATGATGGGATCATGATCCATGCCACAATTAGCCAATAGGAGTAATAGTTTCAGAGGGACTTTCTGTTTTCATAGTAATGTATTTTACTTCAGTGTATTCAAAATCAAGACAAGTCAGTTCTTGCTGCATTGGGGTGGGGTGGGGGGTGAGTAGAAAGAATCCTTTATCTATTCTGATTAAGAGACTCCTACACTTCTAACCTACCTGTATGTCCTATCCTGATGGCACCACAGAAAGGGACTGAAGAATTCAGACGGTTCACCAGAAAAGAGAGAAAAATAATAAACTCCCCAAACTATAGGGTGAGTTGAAAATAGGTTCAAACATTATCTTGACAAAAGGAGAACTGAGTCAAATTTCTTGTGGGATGAGGAGAGGAAGAGTATGATGTGATTTTTTTATGCCAATAGGTACAATGGCTCTTCATCACAATACCACTAAGGTTACCGAGTTTATCCTCCTGGGCTTCACTTCTCAACGAAACATTCAGCTCCTTCTCTTCAGTTTCTTCCTGCCCATCTATCTCCTCAGTGTGGCAGGGAATCTGGGCCTAGCCGTTCTTATCCGAGCTGAACCTGCCTTGCACACACCCATGTACTACTTCCTAAGCCACCTGGCCCTGATGGACCTGTGCTCCAGCTGCACTGTAGCCCCCAAAATGCTCCTGGGGCTCTTGAAAGGTTACGACACCATTCCCATCCCAGCCTGTGCCCTTCAGATGTTCTCCTTTGCAGCTGCTTCAGATGCTGAATGTTGTCTCTTGGCAGCCATGGCCTATGATCGGTATGTGGCTATCTGCCGCCCATTGCACTATGGAACTGCCATGCCACAGCATCTCTGTCGCCTCCTAGTGGTTGCTTCCTACATGGCAGGGATGGCCTCTGGAGTGATCCATTCCAGCATGGCATTCCGCCTGCCCTTCTGCGGTGCAAATACTTTGGACCATTTCTTCTGTGATATCCCCCCGGTTCTGGCTTTGGTTTGTGCAGACACACATATTAACCAGCTTTTGCTCCTTGTAGTGTGTGGAACCATCCAGAGCATCACCCTGATGGCAATTATAAGTTCATATGGAATTATTCTCTGCACTGTAGGACAAACAGGATCACTTCGAGCTATGTCCACCTGCGGATCTCACCTTACAGTTGTGGGGGTTCTTTATGGTACCCTCATTTTCATGTACCTACGACCTGATGGCACCTATGCCCCACAATCAGACAAGATGACTTCTGTCTTCTACACAGTAGCCATACCTACTCTCAACCCTGCCATATACAGTCTTCGTAACACTGAGGTCAAGCAGGCAGTCAAGAAGAGGCTTATCGGTGGAAGGCATCAGGTTTAAAAAAGTGGAATTAAGATAGGAGGGCACAGCTCTTTCTAACACACTCTAATATCTTCCTGAACCTGGTATCTTCCAGCTGTTTTGGACTCCCTGTCTGGAAATTGAAGGCCTGAGAATTATTGGAACTGAAAACCAACACATCTGGAGGCTGTAAAAGGCTAGCATGCAATATATCCAAGTGAATGTTCTGTTGAAACATCAAGACCTACTTCTGATGGCACATGCATATTATTCCACTCCCCAGGAAGACTTTTACACAGCAATTACGATGACATCTATCCGCAAATGAGAGAAGATAAAGCCTGGCTACAATCAGGCATCAATAAAATCAGACAACACAATAATAAAAAAAGCAAAGTTGTGAAGCAAAAAAATAATGTTAGATCCTTTTTAAATCAAATCAGCTAGTAGTCTTACTAGCTCATTACTACATATTTGTGCAGGATGGCTTTAAAGCACCAAAATATAAGAACTTGGTATGTTAGCATTTTGATATAACAACACAGAAGCAAGGAAGAACCAAAAGTCATATTAGTAGTCTTCTGAAGAAATGGTTGTGGCTTTACTTTTTAATGAGGGGGTGGAATTAATAATTGCATTTTTAAAAAATGTTTGACATTGGGGAAAAAATAAAGACTCCATATATCAATCAATTCAAGAAATATTTTGGTAGTTTGCCTTGCATCATTTTTATCACTTTTGCTGATGTTCTATCTGGTAAGCAGACTACTCCATTCAGATCTCCCATTAGGCATTAATTATTATAAGACAGCTCTATTAACTTTCCCATAAGTGCATTACAATGCAGATTTATTTTCATTTGGAGCATAAACTTCCACTAAAAGGATCTTAATTTCATTATAATTAATCTCCACTCTCAAATATCTGCCTTAATCATCAGATAAAATTATTTTCAGCTTCAACAGGCTTTCTTCAGTCACAGTCTGTCACTCCTTTTTGAAGATCTGCACTATTTTCAAGACATCGCTATTGTTGAATGATGAGGAGGAGGGTTGCTGGAAGTTATCTAAAGTAAGAAAGTGTGGAACATTTTTTTTCTTCTAATTTTGATAGGAAAACTTAAGGATTTAAAAGATTGTGGTTTTTTTGTCATTTGTATAAATTTTTTCACTTTCGATTGCTGTTTGTGGGAGGCTGAGATCTTTCCATTGTAATGGATTCTGATTGGCCTGGTGACACCAGCTGATCTACAGAAACCTTTTTAAAAAAGAGGGAGAGAAACAAAGAGAAGATGAAGAAACATCAAAAGTATTTGACAGAGATTGCAAAAAATATTTTGGAGAAGTATTTTAAAAAAACAAATCACTTTATAGATCAACTATGTTCCAAAGATGTTGTGAAGCAGGAGTAGGGGGAACAAGTTACTCAAGTAATTGGAAGAAAGATGAGTAATCCAGAGATGCAATCAAGTACAGAAACTTATTATTTCAAAAGTATTTGACAATACAAAGGACTTAAGTGTAATTTTGGACATTACTCCAACTCCAACAGAGCTTATTATGAAGATGATTTAAGTCCCCCAGTGAGTTGAACAAATAAAAGTTGCAAGTAAATCTATAATCCTCAAGAGAACAAATTTCTATTTCGAAACTGAAATGGAAATTAGCAATGTCAACATATTTGTTTTAAAATCATATTGGAGAATATCTTGAGAAAAATAGAGCTTTGTATCAATTTAACAGACATTCTGAAGAAGAAAAAGATTTTATTTTATGAGGACAACTGGAGGGATTGACTTTAATAAGTTAATTGGAGTTAGGATGGACTTTCTATTGGTTTGATATAGTAATTAAAAGAAAGGTCCAATGTATTGTTTTGCACTTATAAAGTGGGCTTGAAAATGATTATTAAAATTAAATTTGGAAACCATTTATGCTTAAGAGGGGAAGAAAATGAAGCTATTGATCTTTCTTTTTTTCACGTAGAATGCTTGAGTGGTTACTAAAGTTTGCAAAATATTATTGAAAGTGAATTTGAAACTATGTAGGTTAATGAAAATTTAAAAAGATACATTAGAATTTATTTAAATTCTAAAGATGATTTTTTTAAAAAAGAAATGTTTAGAATATAAGGAATTTCCCATTTAAGGTTAACCTTAAGATTAAAAGTACAGTGATTTTTGTTATTATAACTGATGATAGTGTAAAATGATTAATAAGTGTAAATAGTAATATAGATCATTTCCCACATCAGGGAAAAATGGATTTGATTAAGATGGTGATGTAAGTTGTTTTAAAAACAAGGACATTTTATTGGTTCTTGTTTGTATTGGTTTTTATGCCTGAAATTAAAAAAAAATGAAATTTAGAATTTAGTTTGAAGATTTAATAATTGTGTCATTACAGAACTGGCTTGTGATAATTATAGGTAATATAAAAATTGAAGTTGTAAATGTTTTAGCATTTTACTGTGTTGGAAAGAGTCAGAAGTGAATTCCTTTATTTCCCTCTGTTTTCCCCCCTCATCTTGAGTAGTTACTAAAGTTTGCAAAATATTATTGAAAGTGAATTTGAAACTATGTAGGTTAATAAAAGTTTAAAAAGATACATCCCCTTTATATTTTTTTAAACCTTTAAATCTTAAATCTTTTATTGTGTTTTATGCTGTAATAAATCTTAAGGAAACTATTTTTAAAAAATATTTTATAGAAAATAAACAGCAGGGAATGACAAATAATGTATAAAAATTTGTTAATAAGGAAAAATGGGGAGCTTAAGATGAATCAAGAGAACAACTTGACTGCAAAGGGATTTAGTTTTTCAGTTCTCATGCACACAAGAAAAAGATTTAATATAAATAAAAAGATAACAGGATGTAGAATGTGATAAAACAGAATTTGAAAATTAATTATATACAAATGATCAGCATATAATTGCTAAAATATATACTTTTTATAGAGGTTTGAAATGGAAGAAGAACAAATTAAAGAATGTATGGTAAAATGGGTCAAGTAGTTTGGTTATAGTATTCAAATACATCAAGGGGAGAAAATGTAGTTAAAAGGTCTAAAATTGACATTATTTTACAATTTTGAAGAAAACCTTTTTAAAAATGATGTACTGTCAGTATATGATACCACAGAAATTGACCGAGATGTATAAAGATACTTCTAATTATTGTTTGAAATGTAAAAAAAATGAAAGGGCAGAGCATGACAGTGAAGAAAGTGGATGTGATGATGTAGAGAATTTTAAAAATTAACATTTAGATGAAACTTGAACTATTCTTATTAAGATTTATGATACTCAACTAGAAAAGGCTCACAGACAACTGGTTTTATATAAGGCAACTGCAGCAAGCTTATTATATACACAAAGATGGGAGACTTTCTGAATTTGCAGAAATGACCAGATTGACTTGTTTGATTAAGAAGGAACTACAACTATTTAAAAAAAAAAAAAAAGACTGGAAACCTTTTTAGACTTTTTACTGAAAAAGGGAAAAAGAAGCTGCTGATTTCAGGACTTATTGATTAAAAAGGTTGGTTTATGGGAGGGAGGGAACTATGCTATGCAATTTTGCAGAGTGGAGATGGTAATTGCTATGTTTGCAACTTCTGCAAAGATCAGAAGTTGCTTTTAAAAAAATTGCTACAAGAAATTCTAGTCCAGTGGTTCGCAACCTTTTTAATGCCGTGACCCCAATCGGTCGTAAGTCGAGGACTAAACCGGTCGTAAGTCGAGGACTAAACCGGTCGTAAGCCGAGGACTAAACCGGTCGTAAGTCGAGGACTACCCAACCGGTCGTAAGTCGAGGACTTTCCCTGCCCGGGAGCGCCGCGCATGCGTGGTTCCGCCCCCTGCGCCGGCCGAGGCGTATCTGGCAAGCGGCAGAGACGGAGCAAGCCGACCACCAGCTGGCCCAGCCCAAGGGAGGTAAGGCACCCGCTGGAAAAGGGGAAAAAATGGCGGACAAAAAAAATGGCGGACAAAAGAAATGGCGGTAAAAAAAAATGGCGGACAGCCTTGCTTGGCGACCCCCATGAAATGGTCGATCGACCCCAAATGGGGTTCCGACTCACAGGTTGAGAACCACTGTTCTAGTCCATTCCAAGCTGGGTTTCAAAGGACAACTGTTGAAGTGAAAGTGGAATTTATTTGACAGCAAAGCAGATAGCAATCAAAGATGGCTACAATTTAAAAGAACAAATTGCTAATATTTATAGAGTGGCCCATCTTTTGTTTTTGTAACCACACAAAATGTAGCATCTACCTTGGGAAACGTACTGGCTACTGTGGGGAGGAAATTTGGAAACTGTGGATCTCACTTTCAACCGTAGGTGCAAGGACTGAACCTAGATGATCTGCCTGAACACTAATTGTTTTGTCATTGACCTCTTTTACAAATCCAAGCAGTCTGCTACATGTTCAGTGGCAGGATCAGGAATTGTGGGCATGAATAATCTGAATCTGAATTCAACTAATTGCACTGAATCCATTTCAAAGGGATACATATTTGGAAACTTACCTAATGGGCATATTGTGAGGAAAAGGTTGCAAAGTGTCTCATACAAGTAACCCATGTGTGCCCATAGATCTTGATTTAGCAAACTTTCTAAGCATGAAAGGAGATTTCTTTTCCACACCAACTCTTTAGTTGCATCAGAATAGTCCTGGGGATTCTTCTGCTCAATTCAAGGAGAATCCAGTTCAAGGGTCTTTAATTGTCTTCTGTGAATAGGATGAGGGTGAGAACTAAGAAGGAGAATAAACAGCATGGAACATATACATAGAATGGAGTAGAGTAGAGTAGAGTAGAGTAGAGTAGAGTAGAGTAGAGTAGAGTAGAGTAGAGTAGAGTAGAGTAGAGTAGAATAGAATAGAATAGAATAGAATAGAATAGAATAGAATAGAACCTTGGAGGTCTTCTAGTCCAGACCCCCGCTCAAGCAGGAGAATCTATACCATCTCAGACAAGTGACTGTCTAGTCTCTTCTTAAAAACCTCCAATGATGGAGCACCCACGATTTCTGAAGGCAAGCTGTTCCATTGATTAATTGTCCTCACTGTTAGGAAGTTTCTCCTTAATTTCAGGTTGCTTCTCTCTTTGATTAGTTTCCAACTATTGTTTCTTGCCCTGCCCTCTGGTGCTTTGGAGAATAATTTGACCCCCTCTTCTTTGTGGCAGCCTCTCAAATACTGGAATACTGCTATCATGTTACCCCTATTTCTTCTTTTCTTTAGACTAGCCAAACCCAAGTCTTGCAGCCATTCTTCATATGTTTTAGTCTCCAGGCCTTTGACCAACTAGACCAGGGGTCTAGTGGACTTCAATTCCCAGAATTCTGAGAGTTGAAGTCCATGAGTCATAAAAGACCCAAGATTGCCTACCCCTGATCTAGACCAACTCCTCCTCCTGCCCCCCGTCTTATTGTTATAGGTTCCCCAAAAGACTCTTTATAATGACATCAAAATTATAGTGGAGAAGAAACTATGACAACAAAGGTCTGTAATAATAAAAGTATCACCCATCATGGTGCATTTTCTCAACTGCTTGCTCTATCAAAACACAATCTCTATAATTCCTATCAAGCACGGTGAACCTTTCTGTCCCCAGGTCAGTATAAGGATTAGGGTTAGTATTGGCTGTGCGCTAAAAGAAGAAGCCACATCTTTATTAAGATTCTTTATTAAACTTCATTAGAAGTTTCTAACTTTATTAGAAGTTCATGCCAAGATGTGAGAATTGCTTCTCCTGTCTGCTCTTCCTTTCCTAAATTAAAAGAGATGAGGTCCCTGCAGTTCAATGGCAGTATTCTACTCTCTAGAGCAGATGAATGGATAAGGAGAAGGTGAGGGCAAGGATATGGAGAAAATCTTTTTATGCAGTTGCTAAGAATCAGCACCAACTTGTTGGCACATGATGAAGCACCTACATCAAGATCTCCAGTAAGCTCAAAATGTTCTTTATGTCATCCCCAAGAGGAATTTTAGGCCATTCAAATTATGTAATATTTGAATGATGTTTGCTACATTTGCCTCATTTTAAATGGTATTTATACATAGTCACGTGCATAAAGTAATTATTGTGTTTTCTCAAGAAAACTAAGTAGTATAATAATATGCACCTATTAAACAAACAAACAAAAATCCAGGAAGAAACTAGCTGAGGAAAATGGTAATTTTTAAAATAGATTTCTGCCAGGTTTCAAGCCTGCACACACATAGTAGCCACTCTGTTTTTCATTATTGCTAGTAAAAATACGAGCTATAGTTAGAGAATGCAGCGTAAACAGTGACTCACATGAAGGGGTTTCCTTCTTTACAAAGCAGCCAAAGAATAGCTGAAGTTAGCTTGTTACAAAGAGAAGGATACAATCTCAAATGTACTAAAATATAGGAATATTCAAAGGGATGAAACATGGAAATTATACATTAGAAATGGAACATTAAAAATCTGTCCTGAGGATGGCAATGAGTGGGGAGAATAACAGAAAGTGACACCATTCATTTCTGCCCTCCAGAAACAGTTGTCTAACCATTTGTGGCAATGGGGCAAACAGGAATTGTGGATAAACTCTAAGTTCCGGGAAAAGCTAAAGTCTTCAAATAATTATGTGCATCAAATTGCCCATCCTAGGTAGAGGTTTATGTAGCAATACAAAATGGAGAATGTTTCCAACGTTCATCTTTGTTTCTATTAATTTAAGCAGAAATGGCCAACCCATTAATATGTATTTAAAGGCATGAGAGAGAGAGAGAGAGAGAGAGA
>NW_015386089.1:1111721-1117644 GCF_001527695.2 Protobothrops mucrosquamatus | reverse complement strand
AACAGTATAAGAAATCATGAAACAAAGGCACCTAAAGCTGTCTCACAAGAACTGAGAAAGGAGATTCATATTCTCTGCTCAGGTATGATGGGATCATGATCCATGCCACAATTAGCCAATAGGAGTAATAGTTTCAGAGGGACTTTCTGTTTTCATAGTAATGTATTTTACTTCAGTGTATTCAAAATCAAGACAAGTCAGTTCTTGCTGCATTGGGGTGGGGTGGGGGGCGAGTAGAAAGAATCCTTTATCTATTCTGATTAAGAGACTCCTAGACTTCTAACCTACCTGTATGTCCTATCCTGATAGCACCACAGAAAGGGACTGAAGAATTCAGACGGTTCACCAGAAAAGAGAGAAAAATAATAAACTCCCCAAACTATGGGGTGAGTTGAAGGAGGTGGGTTATTTTAATAATCATTATAAGTAAAGAGGCAAGAATAGGAGTCACCATTCCAGATTATTTCATAGTATTTCAGGCATGACAATGGATGTCAACTGAATTGATTGTCTACATCAGAAGCTGGATAAGGAAAATGCAATTAGACAGTAATCTTCAGTTTTAGGGTTTAATCATGTCCTCCTTGCCCTAACAATTAGTATTTAACAATTCCATGAAAGAGCACTTGTCTACAGTTGTCAATGATACCCAACATTTTTCTTCAAAATAATGGAAATTGCCCAGTAGCAGAATCAGAAGTTGATTTCTGTGATAGATGAGCAATCCTTCAGAAATACAGCCTTAGGAAGGTATTTTTTATTTGATTGGGGGATTCAGTTTTGGCATTCAGTATATACCCATATTTAGCCTTAAATCTGAATATACATCTTTGTATGATAATCATGACAGTTTTCAAAGAATGAATGCTGGAACTTCAATTGCATTAGTTTTAGGAACAGTTGGGGAGTGAGCACTATGCTAATATCCTATCTATAAGTATCAATAGATGCAGTACTTTATACGTACAAGTCAGCTCAACAGAAAATTTTCCAAGGTTGGTGGTGCAGCAAATGCAGCACTTAGACTTATATACCACTTCATAGTGCTTTAGAGCCCTCTCTAAGTGGTTTACAGAGTCAGCATGTTGCCCCCAACAATCTGGCACCTCATTTTACCCATCTCGGAAGGATGGAAGGCTTCAACCTTGAATCTGTCAGGATCGAACTCCTGGCAGTGAACAGCGTCAGCTTGTAATACTGCAATCTAACTACTGTGCTACCAAAACTCTTGGTTGATAAAAGAACATTGTTTGATGGAGTCCTTTCCC
Source organism: Protobothrops mucrosquamatus (assembly GCF_001527695.2). Taxonomy (NCBI): domain Eukaryota; kingdom Metazoa; phylum Chordata; class Lepidosauria; order Squamata; family Viperidae; genus Protobothrops; species Protobothrops mucrosquamatus. The sequence continues at coordinate 1,116,376 of NW_015386089.1, read as the reverse complement.
CCCCCCCAAAAAAAAACTTCTCTAGCTTAGACAGTTATTATAATCTTTAATTCAGATTTCTGCTATCACTTCTTTTCATATTGATCATTTGTTTCTGCATTTAGCTGAAGGCTGGAAAGCTTGAGGTGATATATGTATAACCTCTCCCTTAAAATGAAGTGAAAATGCTATCCTAGTGTCAATGAGGTAATTTAAAATTTGTTCCATTCTTGTTGTGTTCTCCACATAGAAAGGGAAGAGAGCATATCCAGTCCAATGCTTTAGAATAGCTCCAAGACAGTGGGGGAAAATAGGTTCAAACAGTATCTTGACAAAAGGAGAACTGAGTCAAATTTCTTGTGGGATGAGGAGAGGAAGGGTATGATGTGATTTTTATGCCAATAGGTACAATGGCTCTTCATCACAATACCACCAAGGTTACTGAGTTTATCCTCCTGGGCTTCACTTCTCAACGAAACCTTCAGCTCCTTCTCCTCAGTTTCTTCCTGCCCATCTACCTCCTTAGTGTGGCAGGGAATCTGGGCCTAGCCATTCTTATCCGAGCTGAACCTGCCTTGCACACGCCCATGTACTACTTCCTAAGCCACCTGGCCCTGATGGACCTGTGCTCCAGCTGCACTGTAGCCCCCAAAATGCTCCTGGGGCTCTTGAAAGGTTATGACACCATTCCCATCCCAGCCTGTGCCCTTCAGATGTTCATCTTTGCAGCTATCTCAGATGCCGAATGTTGTCTCTTGGCAGCCATGGCCTATGATCGGTATGTGGCCATCTGCCGCCCATTGCACTATGCAACTGCCATGCCACAGCATCTCTGTCATCTCCTTGTAATTGCTTCCTATGCAGCAGGGATGACCTCTGGAGCGATCCATTCCAGCATGGCATTCCGCCTGCCCTTCTGCGATGCAAATACTTTGGACCATTTCTTCTGTGATATCCCTCTAGTTCTGGCTTTGGCTTGTGCAGACACACAAATTAACCAGCTCTTACTTTTAGTAGTGTGTGGAATTATCCAGAGCATCACCCTGTTGATCATTGCAGCTTCCTATGGAATTATCCTCTGGACTGTAGGACGAACAGGATCACTTCGAGCTATGTCCACCTGCGGATCTCACCTTACAGTTGTGGGGGTGCTTTATGGAACCCTTCTCTTCATGTACCTACGGCCTGATGATACCTATGCCCCACAAACAGACAAGATGACTTCTGTCTTCTACACAGTAGCCATACCTACTCTCAACCCTGCCATATACAGTCTTCGTAACACTGAGGTCAAGCAGGCAGTCAAGAAGAGGTACAACAAGATATGTCATCAAACATAAAAGCAGCACAAGTACAAAGGAGGGAAAGAACATTCCCAACAGATTAGAATATCCTTCCTAGCCTAGTGTATTCCATGGACTCCATGGTTGCAAATTGTAGATCTGAAGATTATAGGAAATGGAATATAACACATCTAGAGGGTAATTATCAAATGTATCTAAGAAGAAATTCTGTTGAAACAGCAAGACCTGCTTCTGGATTTTTGTGGAAAAGGTGGAGAACTGAAGATGGCTCCGCTAAAAGCAGAGCTAATGACGACAGAAGAATGATGAGTAGACCATCTCTTCATAATTTTTCTCCAGAGAAGGAGAGGACTTGAGATTGCACAACAGCAATCTCTGGCAGCTTTAGAATTGTAGAAGATAAAAGAAACCCATCTTTTTGCTCAAACTATGGTTGATGTCTTTCTGAAGGACACTATATTTGCATACTTCCTTTTATAATCACTTTTGGAATTTGTCTTTAACTACTTTTTAGCTATTAGGACTACTGTGGCTAGATGGGAGAGGAAATTAATGACTGCCACTGTTGGTGTGGTTATTCTCAAACTTTGAGGAGGAGGAGGAGGAGGAGGAAGAAGAAGAAGGAGAAGGAGAAGGAGAAAGATGCAGAAAGTTTCATCTGACAAATAGTATTGGTATAGTATTGGTGTAGTGAAAAGAAAGTTCAGAACAGAATTCTAATTTCTTGTCATGTTTTCCATTCTATTTTTTTTTACATAAATAATTTAAATTTATTTATACTTACATTTAAGCTTCTAAGCACTTAAAAATAAGCATAGAACATTTTTAAATGAAAATAATAGTCTTCAGAAACTCCATAAGAGCCACATACAAAATCAAAAATTGTTTTGTACAGAATACAAGTTCGACTAATAAGCAACCTATAAATGTCAGAAATTATTTTTTAAAGTTTTATTTTTTTAACAGAGTTCAATAATAATTATTCAACAAAAACGTGTTGTCTGAGTATCTTATTCACTAATACAAATTAAATTCCTAATCCCTAAATCTTTTCTCTAACCATTGATAAAATAGGTCCCAAGTTATTCTGTTTCTTCTTTTTCTCTCAACCTTAAAGAAAGTCTGTCCATTTCCGCATAGTCCAGTATTTTTTTGATTATTTCTTCTTCTGGTGGTATTTCTTCGTTCTTCCAATATTGTGCAAATATAATTCTTGCCGCTGTTATCACATGTAGAATCAAATATGTACTTTGCTTATCAAGTTTTTCTGGCATTATACCTAGTAAAAAAATTTCAGGTTTATAGTCTATGTGTTTCTCTAACATTTTTTCTAACAAACTGTAGATTACTGTCCAATATCTCCTTGCTTTAACACATGTCCACCACTTATGATAATAACGGTTTGTGTTTACATTTCCAACATTTCTCTGACATGTTTTTAAACATTTTTGCTAATCTTGTTGGTGGCAAATGCCATCTATAAAACATTTTATATAGGTTTTCTTTGTATGAAGCTGACATTGTCAATTTATAGTTTCTTTCCCACAAACTTTGCCACTTTTCTAAGTCTATATTATATCCAAAATTCTTTGCCCATACTATCATTGTCTCTTTTACTTGTTCATCTTCCATTTTAAAATTTAATATGAAATTGTATATTTTTTTGATTAACTTTTCATCAGAAGTTAATAATGTCTGATCAAACATAGTCTGTTCTTTGTAAAATCCATACTGTTTAATATCTTTATCATATCTGACTTGCATTTGTAAATGTGACCACCATGTTAAATCGATGCCCTGATTTTTCCATCTTGCCTGGATTTTAAGTTTCCTTCAGAATGTAGAATATCTTTGCATGTCCATATTTTATCAAGACTCACTAGATTTGGATGTATGAATGCTTCCATTGTTGAAAGCCATCCTGGAATTTTCAAATAAATTTTACATTTTATTTTTTCCCAAGTTAATAATAATGCATTTCTAATTAGTGATTTTGGAAGTATTTATATATTTTATTTTTTCCGTACCATAGAAAAGCCTGCCAACCAAGTTGCAGGTCATGTCCCTCCAGGTACAGCAATCTTTTATTTTTAAGAGTTATCCATTCTTTTATCCATGTTAACACTGATGCTTGATAATATAAAACCCAATCTGGCAAGCCAAAGCCTCCCTTTCTCTTCAGTTCTTGTAACATTTTCAATTTAATTCTAGTTTTCTTTCCTTGCCAGATAAATTTTTGAATTAGAAAGTTTAAATCTTCAAAGAATTTTTTCTCCAGTTTTATAGGTATCGTTTGAAATAAAAATAATATTTTTGGTAATATATTCATTTTCACCGTAGCAATTCTTCCTAACATCGACAGTTGAAGATTCTTCCATTTTTCCAAATCAAGCTTTATTTGGTTTAACAATTTAATGTAATTATCTTCTTTTATTGTTTTTTTTTTATTGAAAATTTTTAAAAGTTTTACAATATAACTCCCCTCCTCCCCAAAACCCACCCTTCCCCACCCCCCTCCCCCCACCCGACTTCCCAGAGCCAATCACAGGGTTAACAATACAATAAATATACTCTGTCTTACATTATGTCACTATTAAATTAACAATTCTATAACATCCTTTAACTCTCTTCTAAACAAACGTATTAAACACTATAATTATAACATCTTATTACTAATTAAAAAGAAATAAACTACATTAACAATCTAAAATTTACTCAAAAACCAAATGAAACTTTTTAGTTCCATATTTATTCTCAATATAATCTATCCATCTTCTCCAAACCAAAATATATCTTTCTTGTGAGTAATCCTTCATGTAGGCAGAAATCTTAGCCATTTCTGCTAAATTTGAAACTTTAAATGCCCAATCTTCTATAGTGGGCAAATGTTCCGTTTTCCAGCATTGAGCTACTAATAATCTTGCAGCAGTTATCAAATTCAACATCAAATCCATTTCTTTTTAATCCAAATTTTCCATAATGCCCAACAAAAATAACTGTGGCTTAAACTTTATCTTTTTCTTAAAAATATTTTGAATATTCCACCATATCTTTATCCAAAATGCTTTAACCGCCCTACACGTCCACCACACATGAAAATAAGTTGCATCTAAATTTCCACATCTCCAACACTTGGGTTGTAAATTAGGATACATACGGGACAATTTTTGAGAATCCAAATGCCACCTATAAAACATTTTGTAAAAATTTTCTCTTAAATTCTGAGCTTGAGTAAATTTTACATTCCTAATCCAAATTGTCTCCCATGTTTCCAATAGGATCGGTTCTTGTATATTTTGAGCCCATTTTATCATACAATCCTTCACCAATTCTGTTTCCGAATCCAATTCAACCAATACACCATAAATTCTT
>NW_015386089.1:1099185-1111621 GCF_001527695.2 Protobothrops mucrosquamatus | reverse complement strand
TTTGAGATTGATCTCTAATCTGTTTAATCAAATTTACATCCTGTACTGTAATACCAACTTTTTGATCCAAACGCCACCTCATAGACAATTGATTATAATAAAACCATGAATATTCAATATTTTCTTGTTTCAAATCTCCTAAAGATTTAAGTTGCCAATCTCGTCCTACCGGCGAAAGTAATTCTTTGTATGAAACTTTATCCAATTTAACTCCCTTAGATATCCCCTCTATTATCTGTCCTGGACTTGCCCAAATCGGAATCTTATAATTTAATCTATAATAATATTTCTTCCAAACTCGAAGTAGAGCACTTCTCAAAATATGAGCCTTAAAATTTCTATCTACTTTTTTATCATAAATTAAATATGCCTGCCAACCAAATAACAGGTCCCATCCTTCAAGAGAAAGTATGTTTCTATTTGTCAAGTTTAACCAATCACTAATCCATGTCTTCTTTTATTGTTGAACATCTTGCTATCAAATATATTCCCAAATATTTGACCTTTTTGACTATTTGCAATTCTATTTTTCTGATAATTGCTTTTATTGTTTATCTGTAAATATTTTAATTATCACTTTAGTTTTTTCTCTATTTATCTTTAATCCTGCTATCTCTCATAATTGTTCTATCTTTTCCAACAGTTTAGGAATCATCTCTAAAGGTTCCTCTAGAATGAATACCAAATCATCTGCAAATGCTTGCAGTTTGTAGGTTTCACCTTTTATTTTCAATCCTTTAATTTCTGGATCTTGCCTAATGTTTCTATTTAAAACTTCCAAAGTTAAGATAAATAGCAATAGGGATAATGGACATCCTTGTTTTGTGCCTTTTCGTACATCAAAATTCTCTGTGTAATCCCCATTTACAATTACTTTTGATTGTTTCTGATATATTGTCTGAATTGTATTTATAATGTTTTGACCAAAGTCCATTGTGTTTAGTTGTTGAATCATAAATTGCCAAGAAACATTATCAAATGCCTTTTGGCGCCTAAAAATACTAGTGCCAGTTGTTTCCCTGGATGAAGTTCATAATATTCCAATGTATCTAGTATTACCCTCAAATTACTTTTTATTTGTCTCTTTGGCAAAAATCCATTTTGATCTGGGTATATAAATTCAGTCAAAAATCTTTTCAGCCTCTCAGCTATTATTGAAGTGAAGATTTTTATAGTCCATATTCAGTAGTGATATTGGTCTATAATTTTTGATCTGGATCAGATCTCTTTTGGTATCAAAGTAACATTAGCTTCTGTCCAATGATCTGGGAGTTCTGCCTCCAATAGAAGTTTATTACATACATTTTTCAATGGTGAACTTAATATATCTTGTAAACATTTATAAAACTCTGCTGGGAGTCCATCTGGTCCCGGTGTTTTTTCATTTTTTTATCTTTTTATTGTCTCTGTCAATTCCATCATTGTTATTTTTTCATTTAACATAGTCTTAAAGTTTTCTGGAATTTTTGGTAAATTATTTTCTTCCATATATTGAGTCATCTTCTCCCATGGAGTTTCTTCCTTGTCATATAGTTTCTCATAGTATTCTTTATCTTTTTTATTTTTTCATTTTTAAATTGTAAACAGCCTTTTTCATCTACTAAATTGTTTATCAATTTTTTCTCCTTCTGTTTTTTAGGTTTATAAGGTAACCATCTTCCTGGTTTGTTTGCATTTTCAAAACAAAATTTTCCTTTGCGCTTTTAATTTGTTGTGCCAATTTTTCTGATTCTATTAAATTTAATTTATGTTTTATTATTTCCATTTGTCTTTTCAATATTTTCTTTTGTGGATTTATTTGTAGTTCAAGTTCTAATTTTTTTTAATTCTTCTCTTAACAACTGACATTGTTGTCTCTTTTCTTTATTTATTTTTTTTGCCATGTATGTTATCGCTACGCCTCGAAAATATGCTTTGGCTGTATCCCATACATTTTGTAATGTTGTATCTTCTTTTTTATTTTCTTTGAAGAAAAATTCCATTTCTTTTGCTGCTAAGTCTATAAATTCTTTCTCTTTTAATATAGATTGATTCAAAGTCCATCTTAATTTTTTCTGCACTCCTTTCCACACCATTTTTAAGGGGTTATGATCTGCCCAAGTACCTAATTCTATTTCAATTTCCTGCATATTAACCCTTAATTCAGGCATCAAGATTTATGACTATTAGAATAAATTGTGTATTGTGATTTCCCTGGGTTCATTTCTCTCCAGATATCTTGTATAGCAATTTCCGCTATCATATTGAAAAAAACTCTTAGATAATCTTTTTCTTCCTTGTTTCCCCAATTTACTGCTTTTATAATCTAATGTCCCGTCTACTATTGCATTGAAATCCCCAATTTATGATATATTTTGATATTCCATTTCTACTATTTTTCTGTGAAGGTTTTGATAAAATTCTTCTTGTTTATTATTTGGTGCATATATTGTTTTCAAAAGTATCTGTTTTTGATTTAAAAATATTTCTACTATTAATATTCTTCCTTCTTCATCTGCATAAATCATTTTGGAATCTATTATCTCTTTGACATATATAACTACTCCTCTTTTTTGTTGTTGAGCTGATGTATAATAGAGTTTTCCAAGTTTTAGATTTTCCAAAAATTTATGATGATGTTTTTTTTGTGTGTGTCTCTTGCAAAGAAATTATATTAATGTTTAATTTCTGTAGTTGTTTGACAATTCTTTTCCTTTTTGATGGGGAATTCAATCCATTTATATTCACTGAAAAAAATCCATTTTTCTTCTCCATTTTGGTTTATTTATATTAAGGTCTTGTTGATCTTGTAATCCTCTACTCTTTTGCTATTCCCTCAACTTCTTGATTCATCTTCTCTTTCCTCTTCCATCTGTGTAATTGTTTATTGTTTGTTCTGTCTGTTTCTGGCTTTTTCCATCCTCTTGTTGATATTGTGTTCTTTCTCCCAGAAATGCACTATATCTTTCATCAAAATCCTCTGCCTTCGCACTGAGTCCAAACGATATCTTGTGTTATTCCAATTGATTAAAATCCCTTCTGGCATCACCCATTTAAAATTTACTCCTTTTGCAATCAGCTTTGTAGTCAAGAAATGATATTGTCTTCGAGTATCCCTTATTCTCTTTGGAATCTGTTTAAGCACTACTATTTCTTTATCTTTATATTGTAATGGATCATCTCTAACTCTTCTTAATATCTCATCCCTCATTGTTTTCTTCATAAATCTTACATTGACTTCTCTGGGCAATTTGTGTTTCCTTGCATAGCTTGAATTCATTCTAAATATTTCATCCCCTTCTTGCTGCATCGCCGGTCTTTTCATTTCCAGGGCCTCTGCTAATAAATTAATAATCACTTCTGCTATATTTTCCTCTTTATCTTCGGGTATGTTCTGGAATCTCAAATAGTGTACCGCCTTCTCCATTTCCAAAACAGCGACCGCTTCTTCTAGGTTTTGATTTGCTTGTTCTAATCTTTCATTCTCTGTCATTAATGCTTCAATTTTTTCCCCCAGTATCTTCTGATTGATCTTCCATCTTCTGAATTCTTTGTTCATTTTTAAGGATCATTTGTTGGTGAACCTCAAATTGTATCTTTATGTCAAGCATTTGTTCATTTAGCTTATCAAGGTTGCTTTTCGTTTTTTGATGATTCTTCTGCATCATTTCTTGCATTAATTGTAAGGTCGCATGCATCTCTTTTTGGAGGTTGTTTGGCTTCTCTTGTTGTAACATTGCTTCAATAGATCCCTGACTTGCTGGACTGGATGTTCCAGAAAAAGGTGCAGAAGCAGGACTTTTTGTAATTTTAGTGAGGGTTAGTGCACTCATTGTGCAATCAGGCAAATTTTGTAAGTCCACAGGGAGAAGAGAAAAAAAAGCCAACTGCTTTAGTCTATAATCCAACTTTAAAAAGGAGCCAACTATTTTAGGCTATAATCCAAGTTAAAAAAGGAGCCAACTGCTTTAGGCTATAATCCAGGTTTAGAAAGGAGCCAACTGCTTTAGGCTAATCCAAGTTTGTTTGTTTTTTAAAAAAGGCCAACTACTTTAAGCTGTAATCCAGCAAAATAAAAAACACCAACTGCATAAGTTCAAAAATATTAGAGAAAAAAAGAAAAAAGAAAAGAAAAAAAACCTTGTCTCTAAATAGTTTCTATAATAGTTATGTCTAAAGTTGAAAGATGTAGTTTAAAAAAATCTTTGTTTTTTCTTTTGTAGAAACACAGGATGTTCTTTGTTTAGCACAGATGTTGTTTCAAGGTCATCACTCTTCTGATTTTTTTCTGTATTATTGTAGTATCTTCCTTCACCACTAGATGTCCTCATTAGTTATAGTGTCTCTACCCAGTAGTAAAACTTTTATTTAAAATGCTCTTTCACAACAAAGTAAAAAAATCTTCCCAAATAAAAAAAAATAGCCAACAACAGATTATCATTTTTTTCTTTTCAAACAGTCTCGAATCTTTTCTGCATATTTTTTATATTCCTTAATTTTGTTCCACCATTCCAGATTTCTTGCCGTTTTTAATTCTCTTCTTCCCAAGTCTTCCTGGGTTTTTTTACTTTTAAAAGTTATTCAATTCAGGGAATTATATTTTAAAAGTCCATAGGGAAGAGAAATAAAAAAGAATCTCACCCAGATCAATCACGTTGTTGACAGTCAGCTGTTCGGCGGCACTGCCGCAGCTCTTCGCTTCTTCCCCGGCTGTCTGTGGCTTGGGCTGTCTGCGTACTTGCCGGCAGCCTTTCTCCCGCCTGTTTGAAGAGCTTCCTCAGCCCATTTGGGCCAACCGCCATTGGCTCCGAACTCCCAAGGTTTTCCTTCCTCCTCGTTGCCTCTCCAGGGAGACTTTCTGACCTCTTTGGGTCTCCAGATGAAGCGAAATCGGACTAGGAAACTGGAGCTCCATTTTCTTTCATCCGTGTCGCCATGACGCCCGGGGTGAACTCCTTGTTTTCCATTCTATTTTATCCAGTTCTTAACAGCTAAGTGTTTTATTGTTTTTAACTGAAAAAGCTTCTAAGCAGGAAGGATGGGCAATCAGGGATCCCAATTTGTTTTGCAAATTTCCAGCACCCCAGTTTTGCACAAATTGCCAACGAGGGAATACAATGTTTTACTTAATCAAAACAACATGTAGGCTAAAATTTGGCATTTTCTATGTAGCCTTTCCAAAGTCTCAGGCAGAGAAAAACTTCTTCCCATCACCCATTACCTGGCTTTTTAGCCATGGGGTGGCAGTGGTGGTGGTAATTAAAATATTGAAATGGATTGAACTAGTTTAAAAATGGAAGGGGGAAAGTATTATGAATTAATTTTGTAATGTTCACAATGTACCACGTCTAGTTCAGCCTTAATTGCACCCTGTCCATTTTTGCATATTAATTATGCTTGATTATTCCCATTCTTAAATATAATCTTTAGTATTTGAAGATCTCAGGGCTTTTAGACCTTTGATTGGAGGACCAGTGCACCCGAATACAGGAACTTTTGCATCTATCTCCAGAGGAAATGCTGGCTGGGAAATTCTGGGAATTGAAGTCCACATTATTTTAAAGTTGCTAAGCTTGAGAAATACTGAATTAAATAAAGGTCCCCCCCTCCCCGCCACCTCTTTCCTCTTCTTTGTTACCATTAGCAAAGAAAATACTGTATGTCCAAACAAAAGGCAGGAGTTAAACTCATAGCTCAAGAACAAAAAACAAAATTATATGCTTACAGTGGTGTACATAATCATTCAACCCAAACATTCTTAGAACTGCTAATGGATATATCCAGCAGAATGGCTTTGTGTCAGGTTATCACATTAATAAAAACAACTTCCCAACATCAACATGGAATTTAGCAGAGGGAGGAAAGCAGTGGTGGGATTCAAATATCTGAACAACGGGTTCTCTGTGTGGATGCCACTCTCGGAAGTCCATTCTGGGCCTGGGAAACAAAAAATTAGCTACTAGTTTTGCCAAACTGGTGTGAACTGGGTGAATCCCACCACTGGAGAAAAGCAATAATTGCATCTTGTAATGGGATTCAACATCATGGGAAAATGGTCAAGTAAGTAGCAATTTTCATTGACAAAAAAGTAGAGATTCATTTTAAAATATTTACCAAATTGACATCTAAAGATAAAAAAAACCTAAACTTGTCTTGGCTAGGAAAAATTGAAGCCATCAAGATAAATTATTTTACCAAGACTTAATTTTCTATCCAGTATATATTGAAAACAATGTGCAAAATAAGTGGCCAAATAAGTGATACTCTATATGGTCCTATAAAAGACCAAGGATTCAATTCAGAATTCTACAGGATTCAAAATAGTGAAGTGAGTTGGCAGTTTTGAACATTAAACTGTATCCCGGGCTGTCTCCAATATTGACATGAGCCAAGAATATGGTGTTGATTCTTCCCTCAAGAAAAGTGCCCCCAATCATTCCTCTGTGCACAAATAATGGTCCAGACACTTTTTGTGCAAAAGAGAAGCTTGACAAATTTTATTTGTTATTGTGCTTACACTGTGAAATGTGCAACTTTGTCTCCTCCTTTCAGTAAAAAGGGAAACTGCCTTTATTGTACACTTAAAGCAGGAGATTAGAAAAAAATTACCAGTGAGGGAAAGAGGCCTTCTATTAAGCCATGAACAGGTGGGACCAAGTCCTTGAAATAATCTCATCCTTCAAGACGGGTCTTCAAATTTGGCCCTTTTATGACTTGTGGACTTCAACTCCCAGAATTCCTCAGCCAAGCATGCTGGCTGAGGAATTCTGGGAGTTGAAGTCCATAAGTCATAAAAGGGCCAGGTTTGAAGACCCCTGCTTCAAGAACACTGACCGATGCATTATAAAACCCAAGTAGCCACATTTCCTGGGAAGTGGGCTGCTCCTCATTATTATGGAAGACGGCAAGCACTTTCCACAGCTTCACATGCTTCTGCAAGGCTCACACAAAGGCTCTATTGCAACTTCTACTCGAGGGTTCCTATAGACCATTCCCCTCCATGCTCCGGTTTCATTAAATTGCTCCACGTCGCCAGTGGGTTTCACTTTTTGGATGGTGGCAAGAAATGGCACAACCACACTATACGTTATGTCGACCCAAAAGCTTGCTATTGCTTTGGTGCTGGGAGGTACCTCCACCTTCTTGACTATGATCTCCAGAACTGACCTCATCAGAGAAAAGTTCTGCTGATTGTTCTCTGTGTACTTCACAGTGGGTGTTGCGTCCTCAATCCTGAAACTGCAGGAAGAAGGCAATCCAAGTCCCCAGAGATGCTTCCAAATCACTCTGTCGGTGGTGTTGATGACCCAGTTGAGGCCAAAAGTGTGTAGGATTGAGCTCGAGCTTCTGTTGTAGAAGATGTGTTTGTCTACAAAATGAGGGTGGTACCGAGTCGGGGAAAGGTCATTCGGGACCACGCTTACAATTTCAAAAGTTGGGAGATCAGCATCTCCAATCTGGGGCAGAAAACAACAGGTCTCATCAGGAAAGAACTTGGCTGCTTCCAGGCCGTTGAATTCTCTAAATGTTCTGGAAAGAAAGAGACCATTGGAAGCCCGGAAGGCTACCATATTGTCCTTGAAATAGACTTCAAAACTCAGGGATGGCTTTGTTGAGTACTGAACAGGTTGGATGGGGAAGATTTTGTTTTTTGAATGTACATCCACTGCAGCAAGAAACAAACCTAGCCAGTTTTTCAACATAACTTTTCCAGATGTTGCTGGAATCAGCCAAAATTTGCTTGACTTTCTCTTTTCAGGCACGCCTTCCACAGCCCAGTGTGAACCATTTCCTAGAGAATCCCAGTACATCTTGTTGTCCATCTGGAAAGCCACCCCTTCATCTGCACCAATGTAGGCTTCAAGCTGACCCAGGCCTTTCCAGACTCGCAAAGCCATTAACTGAAACAGGAACATAATGATTTTAATTCAGGTATAGGCTTTGATCATCTTCAGAGTATCCCCACCACTACAGCCTTAAAATCTCTACCAACATACAACATGCCAATGATATGAAAGTGGTACACATAGGCTTTATTCTGTGGGAAGTGGCATAGGCCAATTGATTTTAATAGGGTAGTGTATATTTAACATTTGTTTGTGACTTCATACAAGCACAGCCTCTGTGATTCATTAAAGCAAGCCAGACTTTTGAAGGAACTGTGCGAGTCTAAAAAAAAATGCTACTAGCTTTAAGAGTCATATTGGTAGACACTTAAAGCAGCAGCATCCTATTTTCAGGTACATGGAGATGCTTGATAAAAATTGGGCTGCTTTAATAAATAGTAGAGAAGTGCTATAGTTACATTTGTAGAAGGTTCAAAGCGTTTTTTAAAGCATGCACAACCATTATGAATTGTAATCTTTTTGTCAGGTTGAAGATCCAAATCCTCCTAACCAATGCAGCATCATTTTGCTTGCAGTTGGTTTGATTTTGGTTTGTGAGCCCAGCTAACTGAGATTTATTTGGAAAACCAGAGTTAAGTATACCAAATCACAGTGCAATGTCTAAACCTGGTTATTTATGGCTCACAGCTATTGAAATAAGCTTTTTTGATCATCCTTTGACACCAATGGCTCAAAAACCCAGAGTCAGTGGGAACCTACCCACCCCAAAAAAGACCTCCTTGGAATGATGTTTGGCTGATTCAAGGAATCCATTTAAGTGAGATGTGTTGACCCATCTCCTTCCAAATACAGAGCTATACTTCAAAAGTACCATTTATTGGGGCAGTTGTCCATCTGCCTCCAAAAGGGACCAAGTGGTGCAAGTAATTTGGTCTTTGCTGAATGAGGAACTATGAAATGAAATGGTTAAGAGTGCAAACAAATAAATCATAATGGGCTTTTTGGCAAAGACAAAATAGTTCCACTCAGTTAGTGACCAAGCTCATGCTGATTCAGGCTTCAGGACAATGTAATGACTTCTTTCCTCAATATTCAGATGGGTCTAATCCCAAGGCTTTCTTACATTCTATGTAGTCATCCCACTGGTATTTGAAAAATGAGACTTAGCAAGGGTCTGTCCCTTGAGTAATTTAGCATTGTGGATTCTCACAACTCCCCTTCAAATCCCTACCATGATCTTAGCAGGTGCCACGTGGATGCCATGGGGACAATAAAATGTTAGGAATAGCTGGCAGACAGGCAACAGGCCGGGACTTCTCCATTCCTGCCTAGTTGCTTCCTAAGGTAAAACTTTTAAAAGCCCATGAACCCAAGTTTAATTTACAAGGAACATGGTGCAATACAGCTCTTGGCTCCTCCCATCAAAACTTCAGCCCACTCTGAATCCCTCTGTAAAGTGCCAACTCTTTCAAAAGCTTCTCCTTGCAGCAAGTCCCTTGCAAGCTAGAAGATGAAGCATTTTACATTCATGTAACAGAGATCACCCACTGGATTTTTTCAGCAATTGAAAGTCTGAAAATGTGCAAAGTTTAGCAATTTGCCACTTGGGGACCCTGAAAACTAGAAGAAATAGGGCACGCTACCAACAGCTGTCTGTCCTATAAGCATCAACTATCCTTTCCTTCAAAATATTTTCCTTCAACATGGGCACAAAAGTGGGATCTCCAGTTCCCCTTTTCCCTCTCATTTTTACCCATTCCTCTAGATTCTTCTGCCTATTGCTTTCTCCTTCCTATGCAGTTGGACAGCCTCTCCCAAGGGCCCCATGGAAAGGGTGAAAGTTGTATGGATGCATTTACCCTTGTACATATAAAATAATCTGGGCAATTAGAAGGGAAAATTAACATGTGCACTGAAGATAGGTTTGTGCTGGTATAAGTACAGTGGCCAAACATGCAATAGAACTCCTTTGCCTTTAAGTATCCTGCTGCCAACGTTACCCCTACATTAGGGACACAATATCTGTATATATTCACACCACTCAGTAATGTTAGATTCTGTGCTCTGCTGTGGAGCTCCAGCCAACTAGATGTTCTCAAGAAGTACAGAATAACAAGGTTGGAGGGGACCTCGGAAGTCTTCTACTTCAACCCTCTGCTCAAGCAGGAAACCCTATATCAGTGCAGACCAACGGCTGTCCAATCTTTCTTAAAAACCTCCAGTGATGGTGTAAAAGTCTTTGGGTTTCAGCAAGGAGCCAAACCTCACCTCTATTTCACATCCATACAGGTGGAAAAGTTTCAGAGGTTTTCCGATTACTACAATCTTAAGGTCATCTCCTAGGCCCCTTTAAAATGAACTACACATCTAAAGCAGGTTTTAAAGAAGAAGACAAGGAAGGGGGGGAAGAGAACTACACTCAGAAATCTAAAACAGGATTCACGTACCACGCTGAGCCACTATTTAAGTACTGCTAGGAGGGTTTCCTCAATAGACTCTAGTTTGCAAGTTCACAATAGCCAAGTTCAAATAGTCATTCCACACTAAACTAAAACCTGGTTTAGCATGAAGCATGGATTCAAGGAATCCCCCTCATAAAAGTACTTACAGCCCAAAAAATCTGCCACAAAGTGAGTCTTGAGGAGAAAAAAAAAGAATAGGCATTCTTGCCCCAGTTGGCCTTC
The DNA here is from genome assembly GCF_001527695.2 of Protobothrops mucrosquamatus. Taxonomy (NCBI): domain Eukaryota; kingdom Metazoa; phylum Chordata; class Lepidosauria; order Squamata; family Viperidae; genus Protobothrops; species Protobothrops mucrosquamatus. Next base: position 1,101,111 of record NW_015386089.1, on the reverse strand, counting down.
ATATCTGCCTAGTTCAGCATATCTACCAATCAGAAGGCCAGCAAGAGCCATTGCTAATTGATTGCAAGTGAGGTGAGTGGGCTGCCTTCCAAAGCACCTGAAGGAAAGGGACAAAGATCCTAAAGGAGGGGAGGGGGGAAGGACTAAAGGGCAGAGACGCTTTCCTCAGAATCTTGCCACTATATCTGCTTCAAGATCAAATAAATAACAATCCTTTATCCTTCTCAGAAGTTTCTAAACCTGGGGTCTTCAAACTTGGCCCTTTTATGACTTGTGGACTTCAACTCCCAGAATTCCTCAGCCAGGCATACTGGCTGAGGAATTCTGGGAGTTGAAGTCCACAAGTCATAAAAGGGCCAAGTTTGAAGACCCCTCTTCTAAACTATTAAACAAGATCATTCTTTCAAGCTTCCTTGCTAGGTCAGATGCATCCAGGGAATGATACAGTTCAGTTAATCTCTTCCAACTGACATCCCCAAACTGGATTTTAAATGAATTTGCAAAAGGTGGGTTCTCTATTGCTGTAGCTTTTTTAAGACTCATGATTTGCTGACTGACCCAAAGTGACTGGGATTGTGCATCATGTTAAGACTTGCATCAGGACTGGCCACCCCACAGTGGCTTGAGTTCACGTGCTAAACCATCATTGAGTGAAATGCAGTGAGCACCACTGCACTACACAATAAGAAAACCTTTAATAGGCATACATACTTGATTTGGGTCATACACAGCTCTTTCTTAAAGATAAAAGGCTACCATATTACTTGAATCCCAAATGGCTCCCATCTTGCTGAATTATATCCATGTCTAGATTTACATGTTATCTTAAGTCATATATTTAATTCACAAACTATAATGATCTATTATAAGGCCTATTTGCTTTTTTTGGCTTAGTATTTGAATCCACAATTGTGTTTTGTAACACATAGTTTAAGTTTTATGCAATCTGTTTTTAGCTTACTTAGCCAACCACCATTAAAGTGGTTGCTGCTCAGTGTGTGAACTCAGCCACCATGGAGCTTGTTTATTTGTAGCTTAGCATTTGTGCCATCCATTGTTCTTAAAACATCATTTAACCTTAAGAATGTGACCCCAGAAAGTTGTAGTTTATTCAGTAAATTGTAGTTAAGAAAACTGTATTAGCATATATGTGAGTAATGTAGATATTGGGCAAAGTCATAGCATGGAGGGTAAATGGTCATTTTTCCACTTTAGAGAGATTTAAATTGATGGAACCCTTAATTAATGTCCAAGAAGTTATTTTTAACAGTGATTGAACTCAAAGAAACTTTGTGATAAAAAAATAAACCTTGATTCATCCTGCTTGTCCATTTATACAATGCAATTTAAAAAAACTTCAAGTGACACTCTTTAATATACATCAAAATGTTAAATTACGGTACCCAAATCTGAGTTGCATAAATTGTGATGGTCATTAAGAGACACAAGAGGTAATTGTTTTCTGTTTTAGGAACGATGGGGAGTTTTGCAGCCCAGGCTTAGCTGCTGGAAAGCTTGAATAATGAGAGCAAGTTCACAGGCCAAGCCTTTTCCCTGTTACCCTTTGGGAAATCTGTGAAAACGTGGTTCTTCAGCAATCTTGGGGATCTCATGGGGAGTTTGGGCAGTGGTTGTATTCTGTTTAGATGAGTGGTCTCCCACAATCTTGTTTTTGTTGTCTTGTTGATCGTGTTTTTATTTCTTTTTTAAAGCGTTTTCAAAGTTGTGTTTTTGTTTTAACTATGGGTTTGTATGCCTCCCAAAGAAGTTACCATGTTCAGAGTCAATAATGAAAACCACCAGATCCCAAAGAAGTCAAGCCAAACTCCCGGTTTCCTTGGCAGAAGTGGCTTGCCATTGCCTTCATCCAGGATATTTTTCTGACTTCTTAATCTACCCTACAGCACTATGAATTCCAGAGGTCCC
>NW_015386089.1:1070338-1096759 GCF_001527695.2 Protobothrops mucrosquamatus | reverse complement strand
CTGGCGACCCCAAGGGGGAGGGCTTTCTCTGTGGGAGCTCCCACCCTCTGGAATGAACTACCCCCAGAGATCAGGGTGATCCCTGATCTCCCTTCCTTCCGCCGCGCCCTTAAGACATGGTTATTCCAGCTTGCGGGACTGGCCTAGGGGAAAATTTTTAGAGGGGTTTTAATTATAATTTTAATTAGACCAATTATGAATATTTCCCTTTTAATTAACTTTTAAATTTGTAGTTGATATTTTTGTATTTTTGTATTTTTATCCGGTTGTTAGCCGCCCTGAGTCCGCAAGGAGAAGGGCGGGATATAAATTTAAAAAAAAAAAATAAAAAAAATAAAATAGAATTTGTGATGGATAGGATTTCCACCATGATCCAAGGGTCACGTACTATGTATTTATGAAATGTATAAAATAGGCAGGGCTTGGGCTGCAACGTACACCCATCATCTTGCAGAGATCTTGCTGAAAACACAGTTTATGATTTTGCTTGAACTCAGCCCATATTGCCTTAGTAAGGTAAAAGAAAAGGTTTCCCCTGTCCAATCAGGTCCAACTCTAGGGAGTGGTGTTCATCTCTGTTTCTTAGCTGAGAGAGCCAGCATTGTCCAAAGACATTTCTGTGGTCATGTAGCCAGCATGACTATATGCCGATGGCAGGGAATGCTGTTACTTTCCCACTGAAATAGTACCTATTTATCTACTTGCATTTGCATGCTTTCAAACTGCTAGGTGAGCAGGAGCTGGGGTAAGTAATAGAAGCTTGACCCATCACTTGGTGCTTGAGTCTCAAACCCAGGCTGTCAGCTTTTCAGGAGATGAGTTCAGCATCTTAAACCGCTGAGCTATGTACCATGTCTAAATGAGATTAAAGTGTAGGAACTCAGAAGAAAAATGAATGGACGACTCACTCTCTCCCATGTGAGTATTTCCAATGGATTCAGCCACCCCCTTCTCCAAATCTCCAGACACAAATAATCTAGATTTTGCTTTAAAAAATGTTTGACTATTTTATGGAATTGTCTTTATTGCCCTGTGTGAGGAGGTGAGCTGAGTCTCCCCACCTCACCCCATTCTCTTGCGTTATAAAAAGGAAACCAACTCCCAGTTCTTTCAGAGGCAGAAATTGTGAGAGAGGCTCTTTAGAAGCTGGTGGATTTTTCGCTCACGACTTCCAGAGGGGAATTTGTCCTCATGGTAAAGGTATGAAATAAAAAAATGAAATAAAGAATCTAAGCAAACACATTCCAAGTCTTCTCATTTCGATAACCCGTGGGTTAAGTGTCAACGAGTCCTACCCAAGGGTTACAGATCTGGTCCCCATCCGTTCGAACCGAGAAAATACTGAGCACCTGAAGTTGAGGGTCTTAAGAACTCGGTCGTACCGACCGAGTCCTTAAGACCCTCAACTTCAGGTACTCAGTATTTTCTCGGTTCCAACGGATGGGCTGGTCTAGAACGTGCTTTGATTGGCATGTTCTTCATAGTGACCTCCAAGTAGAGATCACAATAGACAAGTCCATTCCAGGCCCTACCTTCATTCTACCCCATCATTTTCTCTTAGGTTTCACTTCTGCAGCGATGGCAACATATGAAAGAACAGCAGTTATGTGCTTCCTGACAAAACACTCTGTGTGCTGAGGTCTTAGGGGACACCTTCTCATTCTTGGTTTTCATCTCCTGGATATCCCTTCTCAGAGAGACAGATTGTTCCTTCGCCTGGGTGTTGTGTCCTCACTTGTGAACTTCCCAGAAATTGTGGTCCAGGTAATTGAGTCTTTGCAACCTGGGGGCCAAGTCATAGTGAGTAGGTCTTAGATTGGAACTTCACTCTTGTTGATATACTGTGTAGTTCACTTTTCCAAGAGGCAATGGTGGTATCTCATTCATGAAATGAGTCACACTTACAAAGGTTGACATAGTGATATCTCCAGTTAGGGTCTGGAAATAACAAACATCATTGAGAAAATATGCCTCTGGATTTCTATTATACAGCAATGTAGTGTGTTATGTTATGTGTACTTGGCACACTGGATAGGTAGAGTTGGGCCTTTGCTTTTATGTACTGGGGCAAGGAACATGTGCATACCATTTCTCTCCATGGCCTTTCCCAAAGGCAGGTAGGTGATCCAGAATTTACAGGATGCTGTCTTTTCAATTCAGTTTGGACAGCCCATTTGGAGCTGGTATCCTGTAAGTTCACAAATTGTCAGTTGTCCATCTGGAAAGCCACCACTTCCTTTCTGTGTGTTAGTGTAGGCTTCAAGCTGGTCCAGGCCTTTGGCAAATGCTGGGAAAATGAGCTGCAATGGGAACAGAGATTCAGTTCAGGAGAAGATAGTGAGGGTTGTCACTACTATTTCAGCTCTGTAAACAAGGATAGTCCGAGAACATATAAAGGTCCTCAAATCATGATGGAAGATTGGACTCCAGATTCTCACTCCTATCCCACCCACAAACACCCTTGTAAAGAATTTTAGTTCATATACATTGAAGTATATTACAATTATTTACAGCAATAAGCGATTTTGGAAGAATTAAAAAATACATGAAAAAGCTCCTTGGCGTGAAATCACCAGCCAGCAACATTAGTCTTGTATCGCATAAATCACTGCGATCCACAAATGGAGCACTCAGCGGATGCTCCAGATCAATATCCACACAGAGATCATTGGAATTGGGTGGCTTATACATTCAAATAAATAAGTAGGATTGGGTCCTTTAATATCATGCATCCAAAGAACATTGCACAGGATGTCTCCAAAGAGAAGAGATTTCTGTTTTTGAAAGTAAAAGTACCAGTATATAAAACAGCACAAGCTTCTTCTATTCTTTCCCACCCTGCTGGAAGCCCTGCAAGTAGCAATTCTGATGGCAGCCTGGTCACTGTTTTGGGAACTGAACATCCATCCTGGGGCACTCGGTGGATATTGATGGAGAGTAGGACAACCAAAAACAAAACAGATTGTTCAAACGAAAGAGGGAAAATAATGTTTTGGTTCAGGAAAATCATCGCAGCAACATAGTCTCTGCCTGAGGCTTCATATCTTAGTTCAAGCCTCTGCAAGCCTTGAACTTGTTGCCAATGAGAGAATTGGATCGATTCTAAAATTTCATAGGCAGACACCAATAAACAGACATCCCCACTTTTCATTTTGCCATGAGAGTTCAGTATTGGAAGCCTGGAAGCGTGGAGGAGAAGTGCATTGGGAGTGCACTGCAAGTGGCCCATCCATAATGACAGGCTACTCTAAGGTGACGGAGGTTGACACAGGTATGTAAGTGTCCAAGATCATATGTCATATTCCAACACTTTGCTTTCCTCACATGTTTTTAAACAACACACCTAGTGGTCTAGAATTTCAACCCCATAGCTTTTTAAGATGGCTCTCTGTTGCATCACACTCTTGATATGAGGTGGGCAGAGAATCCTTAAATCTGTTGCTTGAAGCATTCACCATTTTCCTATTCAAGTCACACCTGCACATTTCTCTGAGAATGAATTGATCCTCAGAGAGGCAGACTGGAAAGGATTATAATTCCTCCTATCTCAATAGTCTCCATCTCTGCTTTCCTGCCTCCCTCCCCTCAACAAAGCTTCTTTCCAAGACAAACAGGATTTCAGGAGATACAAGTGCAAAGAGGGTTCAGAGGGAATTCACAAGCCTACTAACCTAGCCTGTCCCCCTTACAGCCCAACAGCTGGACACTTGCCATTATGAAATGTTTCTGTGGTCTTCAGAACCAGCAAGACAGAAGAGGAAGAGAGACACCGAGGTCAGCCATTGCATCATTTGAGGTGTTGGAAGCAAGTTGGACAGGAAAGCTGGGTTTCAGCCTCATATAAGGGACTGTAAATAGACAGCACTGGATGCTCTTCCTTCTTTTTACCCTTTGATACAGAAGATCTAAGTTTCCACCCAGTGAGAAGAAGTCAAATTCTTTTGTCAATAAAAAATATCTCCTGGAGAGCCACTATAATTCGAATATCCTCTCTAGCGAGAACCTAAAGAAGTTTATTTTTTATAAAGGCCCTCCAGAACATTAGGATAGCCAACTAGATCCAAAGATATCCTCAGTTATATGGCACACATGGCTCAAAGCTGTACTGTGATTTACTTGGTAGTACTTTACCATGAGGCCAGCCTATTGTCAACAAGTCAACAAATCTGACTTAGCAAAACCTGACATTAGCTGGAAGAACAGGGATAGAATCAGTCCTGACTCTAGAAAGGCCAAAGTTTTCTGCCACTCATGTGTAACCTCTCCAGAATAAACCAGTATCTTTTTCATAATATTGAACCTGACAGTGAGATGCTAGGGTTGACTCTAATACATTTTTTTCTTGGAGCCATGGTGAACCACAGTAGGTAAATGTAATTAGCCATATTTTGCTTGGGGTATAACTGCCTAGACCAGGGATAGGCAACCTTGGCTCTTTTATGACTCGTGGACTTCAACTCCCAGAATTCCTGAGCCAAGGATGCCTACCCTTGGCCTAGACACAGAGAGGCAAATAGCTTTCTATATCATACTTACACTTGGGTGTGTTTATGAAGGATGGATATAATGATTTCAATTACTGATTTAAGCATATACCATGTTTCCACAAAAATAAGACCGGTTCTTATATTAATTTTTGCTCCAAAAGACACATTAGGGCTTCTCTTCCAGTTAGGTTTATATTTGAGGAAATGCGGTACTAAATGCGTCCGTCTGGCTGACAATCTTAACTGGGGCTTATTTTTGGGGTGGGGCTTATATTACAAGTGTCCTGAAAAATCACGCTAGGGCTTATTTTCCGGTTGGGTCTTATTTTCAGGAAAACATGGTAGCAGTATCATTTAGAGATGCACCTTAAGGTGGTCAAAAGGACAAACACTTTTTCAAACTATTTTCACCATATATGAGATCAGCAGCTGGTTTTTAAAGGCTGGCAAGCAGTTAAGAATCTCATTACTTAGTCATTCACCTACCTAGTTTGTTTTTCACAGTCATCAAAATATTGCAAATTTCAAAAGCTAAAAGAAGACACTTGGAGATATTTTTGTGAGCCTGAAAAAAATCTATCTATTATGCAACCCAAAAACTCTAAACTAATTGTTCTGGTATTCAAATGTTACTCGGAGGAACAACTCTCACAAACAATGTGCTCTGTTTGCTTACTGTTCCCACTCCTTCCAGGAACAGCCAAGGCAGATGGTTGTGTACATGCTGATTAAGCTGCAAAACTGGCTGTGTCCTCCTGTACAAAAGACAGCTTTTGTACAAGATGTCCACATCCACTTGAAAGGTAAAATCTATAAGAAGGGAAGGCAAAGATCTTGGAGTTATTCACCAACAATGCCTAGGCAGGAAATAGTGCAGACACACACCTACACTCCAATTTCCAAGCAAATTTGTGTCTCCTTTTATATTCACATAGTTCCTTATTTTAGTAATGCACTCAATCCAATCCAATCTGATTGCTTGGCTGCGGATACACTACTTCTAGCTGAGAGTTGCAGCCTCAACATATTTAAGCAGCAGCAGTCTGGAAGGGATGATATAGATCAAAATTTCCACCTACAGTGATCACACCCATGGATGACAAAAGCTTTACAGTGCTGAGTTCAAGGATTTTAAGTTCCAAGAAGGAAAGGGTCACCTAAGTCTTTGGAAGACTGAGAAATATGAATCTTAATTATATTATGAATCAGGGCTGGAAACATGTCATACAATCCTCCAACTTTGGAGTCAATCAGCATCTGGAAACTTTGTCCTCTGATAGGTATACATTTTGTGAATAGTTTCCTTTTCCTCACTCCTCATCAATCCTTAAGATCATCCATGGCTGATCTGCTCCCAGGTCTACTAACATGCCTATCAACTCCAAAAGATTGTTTTCTGCAGCTGGATCTAGCAAAACATTGCTATGTGCCACAAGAGCTAGGGTTTTTTTAATCACCGTCTCTCATTTATCACACTGGAACCTTTATAAAAAGTCAAGTTTGAGAGGAAATTCATTTTATCATCCTTCTGAGCTACTCCATGTGTCCTGTCTTTTTAATCTGGAGAGTTTGGAGAGGACTTTTGCTCTCTATTGACATTTTTGGAAGACTGATTTTCTTTGGAATGGGAATGGATGTGTTCTGCTTTTAGTTTTGATTGTTTTTAATATATCCGTGGAATATCATAGCTATAAACAGATGGCTTGTATTTTCCTCATTTCTATGACTCTCTTTGACACAAGATGATTTTTTGCACAAAAGGAACACCCAATAATGAAGCTTGGCTTGGCCAAGTTGCTGAAATATTTGTACTTGCCATTTGCTTTGCTATACAACTAGTCCTTGACTTACAACCACAACTGAACCCAAAATTTCTGTTGCTAAGGAAGACAGTTATTAAGTGAGTTTTGCCCCATGACATTTCTTGCCACAGTTAAGTGAATCACTGAAGTTGTTAAGTTAGTAACAAGGTTGTTAAGTGAATCTGGCTTCCCCCATTGACTTTGCTTGTCAAAAGGTCACAAAAGGTGATCATATGACCCTGGGACACTGCAATGGTCACAGATACATACCAGTTGCCAAATATCTGAATTTTGAGAGGTGCTGCAATGGTTGTGTGAAAAATTGTTGTAAGTCACTTTTTTCAGTGCCATTGTAACTTTGAACAGTCACTAAACAAATAGTTGTAAGTTGAGGACTACCTGGCTATCTGTGGCAGGCAGATAATGGAGTATCAGTGGGGTCTACTCATTCTATCATGAAGTAGTTGACAGAAAGTTTCTACATGGTTTTTTTTTATATAATAGTGGCCAACAAGTATTCTGGAATTGTTTATTCTCAGCCAAGTAAATATAGTAATATATATATGAATACATGGAACTTTTTATTTCACAATATTGATAGCCCATCTCAATCTTAACAAACTCTGGATAGAGAACAACAAAGTTTTCCAAACACATTACCAAAATTTATAATTAGCAGTCAACAATAAAAACTCTCCTGTACCAGCAGCATCCTAAGAGACAAATACTTGCCGGAGCAGTGCTGCTTTGGCCTGGTTTTGTACAGATATCTGAAGCCTCAGTTTTAATGTCACTGGCTACATTCATACAACTTACTTAATAAATGAATTTTCTGGGTCTGTATACTCAACCAGGTGGCAGCAGCTGGTCAGGTTTGGCCTTTTCCAAATGACTGTATAGCACTTAGATGTGGGACCACCACAGTAATCTCAGAATTATGGGATATTAACTTGAGAAATAATCTAGAAAAGAAAAAAAAAAGTCAACGGCAAGCATCTTCTGCACTGTTGACAAGAAATCTTCAGGCAGATATATTCGTAATATCACCAGGAGTCAGTCAGTAACCCACTAAGCCAAATGAAACTGGGAATTAACCCTAACCAGGATCAGTTTGCTGTGTGAATAAATTTACTAAGCCCAGATTGACTTAAGTTTGTTGTGTGAACACTGCCATTGTCAATGGGGCAAGTAATTGTCTCATCTTAAATCACCAGAACCCATTTCTTAGCTATCAAAATAGACCCCCCCCCCTCTGTGTCTGCATTGGATCTTGAGTTACAAATGCAGAACTATAAGTTAGAATTTTTCCAAACTATTGATATGTCAGGACTAAAAAACAAGACTCTATTAGAATTCCTCCCTTTAATATTTAATTCACCACAACAGATTTGAGCAAAGAAGTCAGGTGATTTTACTCACTCACATCAGATTCTGTTGAGATACAGACGGGTGATTGCTTTTTAGGGGAACTTCAACTATCTCCAACTTCAGGAAGCACAGAGGTAAGGGAAATTGGAATCCTATTACCATCCATCTCGCAATCGTCTGGATTTTTGTAGCCCAGATCTGCTAGCCTTAGTTAGGAGATTCCAACCCGCTTTGAGCAACTTTTGTAACAACTGTGTAACAAATAAAGTGCTATTGTAATACTGAATAGACTCATTCTTGAAAGTCTGAGGTGACCGTGCATACAGTGTAACCTTTAATTTAGAAACACAGTATTTATTTTATTTAATGTTGTTTTACTCAAGCCTCTAAGAAACCGGTGGCTGCCAACCGGTTCTGGTTCTCTCCTTAGATGCCCTGTCCTTCGATCTTCTATCTCCAGTCTAGCACCTTCTTCTCGTCACCTTCAGTTCTCCAGCGTGAAGCATGGAAGGAGTTAAAACTCTTTCCTTGTGCGGGGAGATTCCTTCCCTTCATTGTGACGTTAGTTGGTTGGCCACGCCCCTTCTGAGCGCTCATACAAGATGGTGGATTTTTCTCTCTGACAGGTAGGAAGGGGAAAGTTGTTTGGTCCTTCTTTTACGTTTTCTTTCATTCCGTTTGTCTGGTTCGGCTCCACCCCTCGGGGGTAGACAAGTGGGCGGGGGAACGGCTGGAGCGTGCCTCTTCAGTCATGCATAATGGTTTCCCCCGTGCCTTTCTGGACAGAGGTAAGTCCTTCCTTACGGGTCCCCCCCTCCCCCCCGGTTATGGTATCTTCCCATGTAGTAGGAGCCCTAATACGAACTGGAGCTGCTTCAGTTCCCCCCGTCTGCCCCTTTCCGAGCGGTTCTGATGGACCTCCGCCCATTCCTCGCCTTAGGGTCGCCTTTGTGGGTGCGGGAATCTGTCAATGCCCTCGAGGCCCTTTTCCCGTTAGCCCGAGGAGCTTCTCGGGCTTGAGCAGGTGAACGGGGAGGGCCACTTCCTGGGTTCTGTTGCATTTCGGGGACTGGTTGGGGCAATCCGGCGTCGCGCTGGAAAAGGTGTGGCGGATCGTGGAGTCCAAACGATCCGCTGTGACTAGCCTCTGTGCTTCGGGAATGCTGCCGAACCGGCCTGGATTTGGCCTGCGGCTCTGGTTCCATTTACAGGTCGGTGGATTTTTCTCTTCCGCAAGTCTCCCCGCCCACCTTGTCGTGGATTCCTTTCCCTAAGTAAGCCTTGAGCCTCAGCTGGAACCAAGGGAGCCTGGACGTCTTCTGCAGTGGTCCCTCCTTCTCTGGATGGAGATGCCTAGATGAAAAAAAAAAAAACCCAGCTGCCCCAGAGGTTTTTTCCTGCTCCTGCTCCTGCCGGTCCAAGAAGTGCTTCTTTGAAGAATTTCCCCTTAGTGGGGGAAAGTAAGCAGAACAGTCCCTTGTACCTGCTAAGAGGTAAAGATAGGACCCTGGTTGAATGTGGCCCAAGACAAGTCCTAAGGGTGCTTTTGTCCGTCAGTGGGACCCTGTCCTAGATTATTTTATTTTATTTTCACTACAGTTTAAAGGGTACTCTAATCCAAACAAGGCTCTAAGTGCCTTAAAGGATAATACAAACATTTGGATAGAAACAACAGTCCACAAATAGCAAAACAAAACAGCAGCATCTAAGACCGTAGTCAACAACTTCAAGCCCCATAGCAGGAGGCCCCCTCGGGCTGAATCTACAGTATTTCTCAAATGCTTTTGAATAAACCAGGTTTTAATGGCTATCCAAAGCACAATAGTTTTGCTAGGCCAGTTTTCTTGCAGTGAGAACATGTGCTTGAGGGCATTTCAGTATGCATGAATAGTTTGTTGGAATTGGGCTTTCGTGGGAGAGAACACTGTTGTGTTGCATCTTAGCAGCATGGGAAATTGGTCCACCTGAGTCAGCTGCTTGCTTTGCTGGGTGACTGGAACTTTTAAGGCATTTTATTTCTTACATTAAGAATGCTGAGAAAGAAATCCTTAAATTGAGAAATAAAATGTAATGTGTCCAAGATTCTGCACGGTAAAAATATAAATGGCATCTGTGGAAGCCAAATGAATATGGCTTCTTTTAACTGGACTGTGTTTGGAGTGGATTTGGCTGCTTGAGACTCCTTGCTTACCTTCAGAAGAGTGGACGTTCACTTGATGTTTGGTGGGGAAAAAGAAGGTGTCAGTATGGATCAACGGTATTCTATTAGTATATCTACTGAGAAGGATTGAGATGATAAAGTAAAAACCAGGGGTTAATCAGCAAGTGAGTTTGTTTAACTTAGACTGCTATTCTGTTTGCAGTACCTGCATTTCAACACTGAAGAGATATCTTTGTGAACAAACTTTTCTTCATTCCAGCTCTCATTTCCTTTTAGTTTTAATAAGGAAAAAATCAAGCCTTGGCTTGATTGACAGGTGCAGTGCAACTTTGCTCCTCTCTACTGTCAGATATGAAATGTTGGGGTATATCTGAAATCTGCAGGGCTGTTTCTCCTCTGGTACTCAAGACAATGCATAGGATGTCTGCTGGACCCCTCCCTTGCTTTTAAATAGGGATGACAAATCTGTAACTTTCCAGATGTGTTTCCAGAATCTCCAAACATTGGGGATAGTCGCTGGGGATGTGAGAGTTGATAACTGCAAGTTATCAGGTTGCAGAATTATTTCCTTTTTGTTGGATACGCTGAGGATTTTTATTTTGTGTTGAAGATGGATTTTGCATCCTAATCTTGATTGTAAACTGCCTTAATTGGCTTTAATAGAAAAAAGGGATTGTGATTATTGATTACAAACAGATTGAAGAAGAGCTGCTAAAGGGACATTTATCCTATACCCAGTTTCTTCTTGATTTGGGTGAGCCTTGTAATTACCTTTTCCATTCACACGCCTATCTTGCTTTTCTACTTTGAGATAGTAGTTTGCTGCTTATAATACCTATGATTAACATGGACTTGAGTGACAAAACTGCTCATTTGTTTCTTCTTATGGATATGCCTCCCACGTCATTAGAGAACAATTTAACAGCAGAAAATTGTCATCTAGTGAAAGCAGCTACTGGGGGTTAGGCTTTAAACAGGAGTAAGTCCCTAGAGCCGAAGCAAATTAATTGCTGAGCAGAAAACTCTTGGATAAAGAATAGCAGGGACATTGCATTTACCCTTGAGGGTCTAATTTTGTGACCTGAGATAAAATTAACCCTAATTTATTTCTGTATGCTGCTCCCTATGGACTAGTTTGACTGAGAGCAAATGAGCTATAAATACGGTAAAAGTGTATATAAAGAGCAATATATGTACACATACAGATCATAAATTTCATATATGGAAATATACACATAGCGTGTACAGCAGTTGAAGTTTGAAGTTCTTAATGCTGAAGACCAAATGCTGGTCAGAATTTGAGTTAGTGGTTGTAGCAGAGTATACAATTATTTTACCAAAGCTGCTTATGGTCTGACTATGTTGGTGTCTTCTTGTTCTCTTTGTATAGAACAGAGAGCTTGAATACATATATCTATGTGACCACTTACAACATGTTCTCCCAGAGGAAGACAATATCACTTAATTAAACAATCAATTTATCATATCATTAATGTGCTGGTATGCTTCAGAGCCATTATTCTTCCATTTAATCAGGCAAATAACAAATGGATCTTGACAAATAGATTTTCTAATGCGCTGTATGGCATTCTCCCCCAACTGATGTCCAACTCCAGTTCCTTTCAGCCTTAGCTGGCATGGTTAGAGATGATAAGAGATGTAATCCAAAGTCTGGAGGATAAAAGAAAGGGACTTATGAATTAAAGGATCAGTTGTCTTGCAAAAGTAGATCACTATTTTGTTAGTGAAGTTAATAGTTCAATAGACCAGTTTGTATAACATGCAATCTCTTTATGCAAAAGGATTTGACTTCTCTGATGTCTGTCATTTTCAAGTGTGCAATCTTTCAATACTTATAGACTAGTCCTAGTTTTTTTGTGAAGCTTCTTCCCATTCTTCTTTACGGATGAGAAATTACCAATAGCTCAGAGGAACTGATTGAGCTTGACTGTCCCTGATTCTACCACAGCTGCAGAAGTTCTGTCTATACAGCTAGTCTTTGACTTATAACTGTAATGGAACCTTCCCATTATGGTCATTGATCATGACAAGTCATAAAGCGGTTCATCCATCCAATTTTATGACCACCTTTGAGGCAGTTGTTAAGTGAATTCTGCAGCTGTAAAGTGATTCCCACAGTTGTAAAATAAACCCATTGTTCGCTATGGGTTGTTTTTGCCCCAAACTGGACGTAAATAACAGTTGTTGGCAAAAACATAAAACATGGTCATATGACTGCAGGATGCTGCAAACATTTGTAAATGCAGGCTGGTTGCCAAGCACCTGACCATGGGGGAGGCTTGGAACTTTGGAACTGGGTCTTAAGTACCTTTGGAGGGGGTCCTCTATAGCTTTGAATGGTCACTAAGTGACCTGTCATTTTTATTGCTCTAGGTCAAGAGTTCAAGTACATTCTACAGTGTCTTGGTCCCTTGCATGATGTCTGGAGGCAAGATTTCCTGCTGAAATACTGTATTCCTTGGCTACCATCAATATTTCTGCCCAACCTAATTTATAAGAATGATTCTAACATACCTTCAACTTTCCAAATGATCTCACAGACATTTATGGATTTGGGGACTATAAAGGAAAGGGATGGCAGAAAAAGGGAGGAGGGGAAAGAGTAAAGTGTAACTACTTGATAGAAAGGGCAGAAGTCATAATTCTATATTTTCTTTTTCTTTCTTTTTGTTCCTTTGATTCTTTATATTTTATAGTTTTTAAACATTCTAATAAATTTAAAATAAATTTCAAATGCCCTCACAGGCCCAAAACAATTGGAGACCCTTGCACTACATCTTTAAACCATTAAACTATAAGTGCCTTTGAGGAGCAGATCTAAACAGATCCTTTAGCTGATATCACTGAGTGATGCATCTACATTCTTTATAATGGGGCAGCAGTCTCTAATTTTTTAGGCATATTCTTGTAATATGTAGTAATTTAAAACTCATTATAGGGTATCTATGATGTGATGAATATTCACTGAATATGACAATTAGAGAGCATAAGGACCTCAGCTGCTGCATTACATTGACTCAGACTACTGATTCATCCACACTGATTTATAAGGCTCTTTGGGGTTTTCAGAAAAAGCCAATCCCTAACTTCATCTGGAAAGACCAAGCACTACGTCTTAGTCTGTTGGAAATTATAATTCATCTACATCTGACTACACAATGGTAATTCCCATTGAACTTGGCACTGGACAATCAAGCACCCCAGTATCCAGAAAAAGGTTGAAATGCTTCCTGGTTTGTCTCTTAGCGAACCAGAAGTAACAAGGCAGGGACCTCACTGGTGAAGAGGTTGAGTTAGAGCACAATATATGTACTCCCTCCTCTCCCCTCGGGTCATTAGGATCTCCCCACAAGAATGGGAGGAATGTGTACTAATACTTCAAATTTCCTGTTGGACAGTTTATTTGTGGGTTTTGCTCCAGCTGGAGTTCAGTTATCCCATACATGTGTGCATGTCTGTGTGCATGTGTGTGTGTGTGTGTGTGTGTGTGTGTGTGTGTGTATGAAATGGGAATTGAGATTTAACAAGTTTCATTTAGTTTGCCTCTTTCAATCAAGAAGGCGCAAATGAATTATTGCCAGCCAGTGATTGGACATGTTCTGTAGTATTGTAGGTCATGCACAACAGATGAAAGCACGTCTCCAATATCCATTTGGGTCTGTTGTCTTTTTTTTTTTTTCTTCCTCAGAATCGCCCACATGAGGCGCAACCTACACTCCTCCGGCTCTCTCTCCAATGGCTTCTCTTCACCTTCTCCAGACCGAGACCCTTCAAATGGGGGTAGCAGTGAGGACATCCTGCCTTTCTCCGGGAGCCTGTCCACGGTGATTGCTTCTTGCAGGAGAAGATTAGGAGGGAGGGCCATGGCTGAGAATCGGAGCACTATTAAGGTGGATCTTCCCAACCAACAGCGAACAGTGGTAAGTTTGGCCCTTCAGAATGCACTGAAGACCAAAGGATCTGCTGCTGCCTGTTGATGAAATGCTTGATATCCTGTAAGACAGGGATACAGAACCTCTCACTTTACAGATGTTTTGGACTACAACTTCCATGATCTCTGGCCCTGGCTGGCTAGGAATAAAATAATAATAATAATAATAATAATAATAATAATAATAATAATAATAATAATAATAATAATAATAATAATAATAATAATAATAATTATTATTATTATTATTATTATTATTATTATTATTATTATTATTATTATTATTATTATTATTATTATTATTATTATTATTAATAATAATAATAATAAAAAATAAAGTTGGAAGGGACCTGGGAGATCATCTAGTCCAACCCCCTGCTCAGGCAGGAAACCCTACACCATTTCAGACAAAATGGCTGTCCAGTCTCTTCTTAAAAACTTCCAGTGTTGGAGCATTCACTGCTTCTGGAGGCAGGTTGTTCCACTGGTTAATTGTTAATTGGAATGATGGAGTCCAATAACAACTGGAGTCTCAGGTTCTCTATATCGGCATGAAAATGATGAGTTAGGCCCCCCCTCCCTCCGATCAAAAGTAGGCTGTGCTTTAGCCCAATAAAATCCCCACTCGTTTTATGTTTGTTTATCTTTTTTTAAGGAAAGGGGAAAAAAATATGGAGGTAGAGAATGAGAGAATATCAGACAGAAAGGGAGGAGAAGGAAAATCTCAAAGAGGAAGAATGAAAGAGGCAAAGGAGGACATATGTTGTAACAAACACATGTAGATTCTATTGTTTGTGAGTTAGAATTGAAAGTAAATCTTGCTGGTTTCTTTCATAATGAATCAGCTGCTTTGTTCTATTTTTTTAAAAAAATAATCAGCTTTAATTTTATGATAGTTCTAAAACAACGGCAATTTATTTTGGTAATTTGCAAGCAGTTTCAAATTTAGGAAAATAAGCTCTTAAGTAATTCTAATAAATGCTCAGTCAAAGACATTTTTATCTGTATTGAAAGGGAATTGAGGCTGAGCCCAACTATTTAGTGAAAGCAGGGAGCCAGAAGAGTTCACAATCCCACCACAACTAAACCTGGACCCAAACTAGTACTTTAAGAGAATAAAATTTGCTAAAATATCAAGCTGTGGATTTTGCCTTTGAAGTCTCACTTTAAAATTTGATCAAGCATGGGTTCTATAGATCTGTTAGCTATTCTCTTTAAAAATAATTGTGTTTAAATATTTGACATGACAATGTCACAAACCATCATTGATAAAACAACTACACCATCATTCATGTTCTTTTGGGATCACAAGTCCTCCCCAGTGAAGAGTAAATTCAGACCATTTTTACTCACCTGCTGTTCACCTGCAACCTGCCTAAAAAAAAAAAGTGACTTATGATGGGTCCTCTGCACCATCGTGTCCCCCACAGTTATGTGATTGTTATTCAGGTGCTTGGCAACAGGCATGTATTTACAATGTTTGCAACATCCCAGGGTCATTTGCCATTTACAACCTTCCCAGCCATCTTCTGACAAGCAAAGTCAATAGGGAAAGCTGGATTGGCTTAATAACCATGTGATTCCCTTATTGACCACAGCAAAAAAAAGTTTGCAAAATCAGATGCAATCAAGTGATGACACACTTAATAGCCACATCCCTTAGTTACAGAAGTTCCAGTCCAGGTTTTGTTCGTAAATCAAGGACTACCTGTATATATTCAATTAAATTGTGACTCTTACAAAAAGTGCTGATGTTATCCTATTTCAGCCAGGAAATAGCGCAATCCAAATACGGAGGTCAGATATAGCTATATGTCAAATCTTTAGCCAGCCTGGAATATCAACACTGGGAATGAGGCCAGGGGGCTGTGTGAGGAGATTTTAAAGACAGGCTTTTATGAACTCGGACTCAATGCAGCTTTTCCTTTTTGTGACAAATTTCAGGGTCATTGATGAAGCAATGATTGATCAAGGAATTGCTTAGATAAAGTCCTAGGGCAAACAGGAAGTACTTGAATAGGTACAGTCATTGGTTGGCCTGGCTGGATAGAGGATCCATCTAATGTCTACATTCACTGCCAGGAAGATGTTCCACTTCTCATAGCTAATACCACAAGGCAGCCGTAGAAAACTGGATTCGGCTGACTTTATGCTGGTATTACCATACCTTTTGAACGTTCCTTCTATAGCCACTGAGAATTATATTGATCTACTGAGAGAAAAGGTGCACACTGAAAATATACAAACTCTGAGCTTTAGCACGGAACCCCTTTGACAACCCATATCTGTTTTTAGGTACCCTAAAGTGCTTTTCTTTAAAAAGAAAACAGCAACATCAGTGTCTTTCATTAAGTTTAATATTAGTGGCATAAGCTTCCGTGGACCACTGTCCACAGCTGGTTAGTCATCTGAATTGAGCAGAAGCTCCTCTGACCACAACCTCCACCTGCTGATCAGGCAGAACCTGACAGTGCTGGAGGACACCCGTGTCATAGACATCCTTCAAGGTAAATGCAACTAAGCTCAACATAATAGCCATGATCAAGCCAGAGTAGGTATGTTCAAACAGTTCCTCCATCCTGTTAGGATTCAATTTCTGCTTGTTTAGGCTCATGCACACCCTTTCCAAACATCAGATAAGGATCTCCATTACATCTGTGACTTAATGAAGGTTTGAGATGTATAACTCTGTTTTTTTTTTGTCTGCACAGAAAAAAAAATTGATAAGAGCACCATTCAGCTTTGTGACACTACCCCCTCCCCCCCACCCTACCAATTTCCTCATTCAACTGTAATCATCAGAATCCATAGTAGCTAAGGTGTACAGCTATAAACTGGAAGGCCGTAAGCTCTAGTCCTCCCTTAGGCATGAAAGCTGGCTGGGTGACTCTGGTCCAATCACTAGATCTTAGCCCAACCTCCCAAAATGATGGGTGACTTCTGATAGAGATGTTAAATAACATGGGGCAGATAGCTGGGCTTTGGGGAGCGACTCCTCCCTCTTAATTACCATGTGGAACTGGCTGCCCAGGATCGTGTGGAACCACTATAAAACTATGTCTTCCACTCCCAAATCATGCCAAGAAGTCAGTCCAAGAATACACCCCTGATTAGTGGCAGTGAATACTGCCAAGAGGTCTGATAAGATCTGGAAGGCCACAGTTTCTCTGTATGAGTCTTTACTGAGGTTATCTACGGTATCATAGCAGTCAATGTACAGTAGTTTCCATCTTATTCAGATCTGAACCCTGGCAGAAAGATAAACCACTTCCTGTAGGATTGTTTACAACTGTTGCCCTAATCAATGTCTTAGTCATTATGTGCCAGGATTCTCTCCTGCTTCAGTGGATCACAATGAATTTCATTTTAGCAGCATTATTTAGGATTGTGGTTCCTACTCTTGTTCAGATGACCAGTAGGCTGAGATTTATACTGCAGGGATCAGGGAAGAGGAGATAGTTTAAAAGCAGAACCTCAGTGGGAAATAGGGATCGAAGGATCAATTTGTCAACATGACCCTCACACTACCTTGATCGCATGATTACTCTGCTGTTTCCTTCTAGGTCACTGTCCGGCCAGGTTTGACTGTATATGACTCCTTAGACAAGGCCCTCAAAGTGCGTGGACTTAACCAGGACTGCTGTGTGGTTTACAGGAAAAGGGGTGATGGGTAAGTGACCCCAATGAGGAGGTTGATATGAGAAGGAATTGAGGGAAGCATGAGCGGAGCTAGTTGTGTATAGACCAAAAACTGTCTCCTGCCACTCTTAAAAATGGGCAGATCATCTTCAGTTTGTTTCATTCTCTGTGGTTTTTGCAAGCATTCCTCATAAGTAGCATAAATAAATATATAGAAACAAATTCCAAACAAACTCCAAACTCCAAACAAAGTTACACTCCAAAGTTTACATGTTTTCACAAGGAATTGTGAAACGGGACCAAATGTCTGCATACTAGTAGCAACTCCATCTCCAGCTTTCACTAATTAGGCCACAAGGCTCTGGTTTTTCGTTGTAAAGAGAAAGCAAGAAAACAGTCTAGTCACTGAAGTATGAAGTGAGTTCTGAGGCTCAGATTGGTAAATCTGGAATCTGATCCCTATTTTTAGGGTTGCTTTGCAACCTTTCCAATTAGCCTGTCTGCCCTGTCCCTATTCCACACAGTCTTTCCTCACAGTCCACTTTCTTTCTTTTAGGAAAACTTCCCCTTCAACCAAAGGCACACTTGCTCTCCGGGCATATGTGAGATTTTAATTCCATCTAATTTGACAATTCCCCTTTCTTTCACAGAATTTGTGTGCTGACATTTGGCACGTTTTGTTTCCTGAGCCATTGTAATATTTGTCAACATTCCATCGTGAGGTCAAAGCTTTTCCCATCATTTTCCCAATCACAATTTGGGGAATAAACAGTTACCGTGGAGAATAATTAGGGGACACAAATATAGAACAAAGGGCTTATAATATGTGAAAAAAAGATCTTGTTTTCCTCATTGCCTGCAGAAGGTTGTTTACCCATTAATAGTTTTACTATGTTTAGGTAATACTTCGGGCAATTTAATATTTTGGTTCTCCTAATCTGCACCTTGTGTACTAGTGACCTACATGGAACGTATTTATATGTGAACATATTTTAAATGGTTCTCTCTCAGATGGATTGCCTTGCCCTTGAGGAGCAATTATGGACTCTGATTTCAGAGCTGAATTGGAAGGAATGTTAGATTGGTAGGCTTGTGGGAGGGGGGGTCACAAAGTTAGATGATGTTTAGTGTCTTCTTGTTGTTTTTTCTTCTATGCAGGCGAAAAACCATCACAGACTGGGAGACAGACTTGGTCAGTTTGGAGGGGGCTGCGCTTTCTGTAGAGGTTCTGGAGAATGTACCTCTTACTATGCACAATTTTGTGAGTCCTGTAAAACTCCACAACATCACGTTACTATACTTGAGTGCCGTAGCTCTTTCCCAGAATAATGTGTAGAAAGGAATGGGGGATCTGCAGCCCTGAAGATATTCTTGGACCAAAGCCTTCCTCACTGATGATTGGGTGTCTTATTGGCTGGCTGGGAGTGATGGGAATGGGAGGCCAGCAACATGGCTGGAGGTTTCCCATCTTATAAAAGTGCTTTAACTTTCTCTGCCCCCAAGATCAACGGCAGCAACTCAAAGGGTTCCTCTGCTGTTCTGCAAAATCACTGGATTCTATTACGAGAGCCAAGAGCTTTTTGATAGTCTGAATTGAATTTGTTTCTGAATTGATAGGACTTTGGATAATTTTTCCAAATCTTGTCATATAATCTCACAGCCTACTACGCACACCGTCAGGCACATACCAACCCTTCCTCCTCCATTTCATCTCTCATATTCTTAATCCATTCCTTTGTACAGGTCCGCAAGACCTACTTCAATCTGGCCTTTTGTGATTTCTGCCTTAAGTTCATGTTCCATGGCTTTCGATGTCAAACATGTGGCTACAAGTTCCATGAACACTGCAGTAGCAAAGTGCCTACAGTATGTGTGGACCTGGCTACAACCCACAAACCGTGAGTATCCCTCCCTTGGGGGTCTTCCCTTTCACCTGCTGTGAAGATCAGCTCATAAAAACTGGTTTCATTAGTTTGGTATTGAAGACATTTTTTTTCTCCCCTGTAGTGTTTACAGCCACGAATTGTGTCAAGATAATATCCCCACAATCCTCTTCCATCCTATCTACAAACCCATGACCCCTCAAGCAGTCAGGTAAGTCACTTGTTCGTTAGACAACTGCATTGGGGCAGGTGATCTTGAAATCTCCACCAGGGGAGTAGTATGAAGCCAGAGGGAACAGTGCCTAATTTGCACTCCACTAGTAATGTCAACATGTGTTAGGCAAGCAGCACAGTCGTTAGCAATCCTTGGAGTCAACACACCTGGAAAGTATTCAGATAACAACTTCCAGGCTGCTGTAGGTAACTGCAAGAGGGAGGCACATGTTAATACATCACCGAATTGTTTTGTTGCATTAAGCATCCATACATTGTACTAAAATATAATGTGATTTATTTGATGTTAGCTTAGCATGTTGTGTGAACCCATATGTTATTTATCTGAAACTCTGCTTATTAGTTTAGCATGATAGGTGAACCTGGACATAAAATACATCTTCACCAGCTCATCATCTTTGTAGAGAGGAAAAAAATATAGGCCATCCAGGCAAATTGTGACCCTGTCAAAACACATGCTTGAGAATTTCAAGAAAACATTGGTGGCATTTATTTATCGGGACTAATTCCTTGATTTCATTTATGGAGGACAGAAATGTATACCCTATTGAAAGAAAAATAAAACTTGAGGAGAACCCACATGACACATTTAAGAATAACTAATCTTAATATTTAAGAATTTTCATTTGGAAAGTGTAAACTCTTATCCTCCTTTTCCTTTGCAGCTCAGACAAACAGTCACCCCTCAATCAAGATGCCTTCAATTTTCCCAGCCTTCATAGTGATGGGCGTCTACAACGGCATCGCTCAACTTCTACCCCTAATGTCCATATGATCAGCACCACCAGCCCTGTGGACAGCAGCATCCTTGAGGTGAGACCATCTGAATCTGGAGCATGAGCTCCTCTCTAAAATGTTTCTCTCTTTCTCAGGTTATTTTTACCAGCTAAGTGTCATCTAGATATTAGTACCCATATGGCTTTGCAGCAAATGTGAAATCCAGAGACTGGTCTTAGCGAGCTAACATCTATTGGTTAAAATTAATCTAGATATGAAAACATATGAGTTTTGTGGCATAATTATAAATTAATCTATTCAGAATATTTGGTTCCTTTTTAAATATCTTAAAATGTATCTAGACAGTTAAGAGATCATAGGTCTCATAAAGATAGTAGGCCTATAAACTAGGTTTCTTATTCTGACATGTAGTTTGAGGTCCTTTTTATTGATCCATCAACCTCTGAAAGGTAGATCTAAAACGTAGTTATTCTGATCTAGTTTACTTTTGCATTCGTCTTTTTTTAAAATAAGATGCTTGAATTCAGTTTTTTAAAAAGGGGCATGAGCTGTTATCTTTCAGCCTATAGGTAGATTCTATTTTGGTGAAATGTTTCACCACATATTTTCTGTACCTAGAAAATTAGATGCTGTGAAATCAGGATTCCAAATTCATTTGGTAAATCCATAACATTCTACTTTTTATGTGAGAAGATCCTTAACCCACTCAGACGTGCTCTGGGGATAGGATTGAACAGAGAAATATTCACAGAGGAGGCTTCTGAAACTGCATTGTATAGTCCTATCTGTTTGCTGTCATGGTATGTAGTAGGCCTAATGCTTTGAAGAAAAAGTGATATCAAGATGCAAACAGGCAAGCAAGCAACCTTACTGTGTTGAGAATCCAGTTCTATTTAGACAACAGCTACTGAGTTCAGAGTCTCCCTTTTCCTTTTCCAGATCATAGCCAGGAACCACAACACAGATGGTGAGTTTTTCAACAAAGTAATAATTGAATGGGGTGCCTTTTGGGTGTATGACTGTTCTGTATGGGGTGGTCTGTAGTGTAGGGACCAAGTGTCAGAGAGTGGGTATAATGATCTCTGAGAATGATTTTTGCTTGCATTGACAGTCAATGTCATGCAACAGCAGCTGCACCAGAGCTGCAGATTCTAAATATTAACAGGATCAGGTTGTTTGTAATGAGAAAGACTGCTAGGGATCCAGATGATTTATCAGCACCAATGATAAGCATGTGGTTCTCTACATGTTGGACTGCAGCTGTCATCACTGGGCCATTAGCTGTGCTAACAGAAACTATTAAGGCTTGGAGTCCAGTAGTATCGCCTATCTTCCATTCCTCTGCAGTCTGCAAAGACTCGTGTGATTCTTTTCAAATGCTAGTTTAAAAATCAAGCTTCCAGTTATAGGAAGATGCAAAAATATATTGTAATATGCAGTCTAATCTTGCGACATTAATATTTGCCCGCTTTTCTAAGTTACAGACAAATTCATGGGAAGGTGAGACAATCTATTAATTGGACTTAGAGATATCTTACGTTAGCCTCACTGATGTTTGTGGTTGTATTTTATTTTACCAAGTCTGGTTTCAACCTGTACCTGATATTACAAATGTGTTGATACTGGACAAATCCTGGCTGACAATTTGTGTCTTCTTATATGTGAAATGAGTTCCATAAATTAATTGTGCAGTGTGTGAAGAAACCATGCCATTTCAATAATGCAGAGACTGATATCAGTCCAGTTCCTAAGATGATCCTAAACTCTGTTATGAGAAGGACAAAATTTTTGATTTTCCAATCTATGCTTTTTGTGAATTCTTTTGCATACTCATTGATTTTTAGTTAACTTTTGTAATAGTTGTAAGTTCCTTAATAATAAAGGTTGTGTGAAGGGGTTATCCCTCTTTTCCTCTTGCCACAGCAATGAGTGGGCCTGAGATACTTCCTAACACCCCACCAACCCCCTCAGTTGCCGTTTCTCCTGGTCGACGTTCTCCACACTCCAAATCCCCAGGCGAGTCTCCGAGAGAGCGCAAGATGCCTTCTGAAGACAAAAAGAAACCTGTGAGTATTGAGGTGGGAAAGTAGGTAATTTAGCAAGTGGTTCTTGAGTGGACATTTCAAAATGGTAGCCACAAGAAGTGATAATATCTGTACCGGTAAGCATTGTACCAGTAATGGCTGGGCTGTTTGGGTGGAACAAGAGGCGCTACAGTGTTGATAGCAAGGTTTTTTTTTAGCAGGAGTAATACATGGAACAGTGTTTCATTGTGGTGATAGCTGACACTTGACTGCAAACATTTTGTCTTTCTCTATGGCTCCTCCTCTTCCTTGGTGCCACTTTGCTTCTCATAGAAATCTTTGGGCTATCGGGACTCAAGCTACTACTGGGAGATTTCCCCGAATGAGGTCACCTTGCAGAAACGCATTGGGGCTGGATCCTTCGGCACTGTTTTCAAAGGCCGCTGGCATGGGGACGTGGCAATCAAGATCCTCAAAGTCACCAACCCCACCAGTGAGCAAGTGCAAGCCTTCAAAAATGAGATGCAGGTGCTTAGGTAGGCAGCCATGTTGGGGAAGGATGAACTAAAGGCCGACCCTGGAGACTTTGCCTAGGAAGTCTTTGACGCCTGTTTTCGTTCCTACTTTTCAGGAAGACACGCCATGTGAACATACTGCTCTTTATGGGGTTCATGACTCGACCCAGCTTCGCCATCATCACCCAGTGGTGTGAAGGCAACAGCCTTTATCAGCATTTGCATGTACAAGAAACACCCCTAGAGATGGTGCAACGGATTGATGTGGCCCGACAGACAGCACAGGGCATGGAGTGAGTGTAGAGCCACCAAGTCTTAAGGCAGCATGTTTTGAAGAGCAGTTGCAAAGGAAGAAAGCAGACTGTGAACAATGTTCCTGGCTATGGTCTATTCAGAGCCTCTCGGCTAACTGAGGTGGAAACCTAATAATCCACAGGATTTTTAGTAATAATAAATGATATATTTATTTATAGGACATCTTTCAAGAAACAACACTTTAAATAATCACAACTCTTGTGATAACACTATAAAAGTATAACCAACCAATACAAAACCCACCAATTACCAATCATTAAAAGAGCAGAACTAATTAAATGCTCTACCAAAAACGCCAGTGCATCAACCCAGTTAATAACTCTTGCAGACCAGGTTTAGGATTGGCTTTTTGAAATCATCTGACTTCCAGAACCAACATTAGTTTCAGCCCACACTGTTTGCAACACTTTTGCTCAGCCAAGCATCTGCCAGTTGTGTTGGGGCTGCAATTCCCAGAATAACTAGGTTGGGGAAGGCTGGACTACAATACTCCCGGTGTTACAGGCACAGCATAGAGAATCAGCACTTGAGCTGTAGGATTATGTTGAACTCCACAACATCCAGCCAACTGTAGGCAGAAGTCATAATTGAAATAAATATCACAGATCCAACAGCAGTTAGGATCAGAATTGCTATTCCTAACTAATGTATTATAAAATGTGATGTCACATGACCACATCACTTAGCAGTGGCAATTGCAGCAGTCCTGTTGTCATTATGCCCAGGTGCTCATGTGATTGTGACCTCTGACTTCCTGTCAGCATCCCCATTGATTTTGCTTGGGAGAAGCCAGCAGGGAATGTCAGAAATTGCGATCGCGTGACTGTGGCTTGCTAAACAACATCATGAGCCAGGCACCAAGCACCCAGGTGCAGTCACGTGACTATTGGGACATTGCAGCGGCTGGAATGCTGAAGACCCATCACAAGTACCCTTTGTCCAGCCACTGCCACAAGTTTAAACGGTTTCTGAATGAGAGGTCATAACCTGAGAACCACATGTATGTTCATGGGGTCTGAGCTCTGAGAAATGGACCTGATACAACAGAAATGGTCCTCTGGTGAATGGTGAGATGCCCGAATCAAAAAAATTAAGCAAAAACCCAAAACCACTTACTCCATATAATGTATGCCCAATATATATACAGTACATGCAGGCAGACAGAAAAGTGGGAAACACACCTATGAATGATTATGTAAAGAAAAAATAGTCATAACTCGTCTCTTTTCCCCAGTTACCTTCATGCTAAGAACATAATCCACCGGGACCTCAAATCTAATAGTATCCTTCTCTTGCAGCTGTTCAGTCTTGGGTGGGAATCCTTTTTTAGGAAACCTAAGTGAATTAGTTACCTAAGAGCCAGCATGTCAGAGCAGAAAAAGGGGGTTTGCAGTACATTGTTGGAGCTCCAAAACTATAAATATTTCCAAGATGCTGCATGAGATAAAAGTTAGACTTTGGGGAATTGAGGTCAGGAATAGATAACTGGTGCTTCTTGTTGGACAAGTGATTACCTACTCAGGCCAAGATACCTGTGAAGTTCCTTTACCTGCTGCTGCCAGATATTTTCCTGCACGAAGGCTTGACGGTGAAGATTGGTGACTTTGGCCTTGCCACAGTGAAGACACGCTGGAGCGGCTCACAGCAAGTGGAACAACCCAGTGGTTCCATCCTCTGGATGGTGTGTATGTTGGGAGGTAAAGCTTTGAAACAGGGCCAGGGTTGGGGGAGAGAAGAAGAGATGGGTAGCAGAAAACGGACGATGTTTATTCTCTAGAAAATAGAAAGGTCTGGCTTACCCCATCTGCAAGTCTTAATGCCTTCCCACTGGACTCCCTCAGGCATCAGAAGTGATTCGAATGCAGGACCCCAATCCTTACAGCTTCCAGTCAGACGTCTACTCCTATGGAGTTGTCCTCTATGAGCTGCTCTCCGGGACTCTTCCGTATAGTCATATCAACAACCGGGACCAGGTAAGGAAGGAAGAAAGGGAATATTGGGATTCAGCCACATCCTGTGTCCTAACTCTTTTGTCCAAATGGTCCTCACTGACTACTCAGTGCAGTCAACAGAAGGGGCTCAAGTGACTCTCAAAGCAGCCAAGGTCTTTGCTGGTCTCCTCGTCTTCTGCCTGTGGTCTCTTCTCCTTCTGAAGTGTTCTTCAAGGAGAGACGCTATCTTATTCAGACAGAGAGTCCCTCTTTTTACTAGAAAGTTCATGTTCAAAACTGGGCCTTATCCAGCCCAAAACTGAAGAGAGAAACATACTTGGAAAATTCCTCCAATGCCTCTCTTTGGGCCATGGTGTGGAATGCTGCCAACTCCTCCATTCAAGCTTCCCTCTCTACTGATCACGTGATTCGGAGTGGAGCTATTTGAGGGGAGGGGGGCTTGGAAACAATGTCAGAAACTCTGCTTTGCGTAATTTTCCTACATAATTTTGAAATCACACTGCATCTCTCTTGTTCTTCTAGATCATATTCATGGTTGGTCGGGGGTATCTGTCTCCTGACCTTAGCAAGGTGCCAAGCAATTGCCCCAAAGCCATGCGCAGGCTAATGAGTGATTGCCTTAAATTCAGTCGTGAAGAAAGACCCCTCTTCCCTCAGGTGAGGCCATAAGGGATGGGGATACCAGTGTTTGAAGTCCCTCGGGATATAAGATCCATCAATCGGGATGATGTTTTAGCTGATGGCCACACATACTGTACATCTCTGAGAAACTAATCAGCCAAATGTCATGGCAGAAAGTATCTCCAGCAATCGTAGTAACAGAGGTGCAGAGCACGTGCACATGGATTTGCCTCTTCCTCTTTTGAAGATGTTCCATATCTTTTGTCATGAAAGCCAATGGGCAAATCTTTGAAAGATAACACAATTAATCATAACAGTTATATTCTTCAATATATTCTTATTTGACTTTCAATTGCTGAGAAATGCAAGCCAGAAATACTAATTACTCTTATCTCCTGCTTTGGTGGACAAGAGATGCTGGCTGGATTAGGATGAGCCTTCAGACTGGTGCTGTTCGGCTTTCCATGCACTCTTGTCCATCAAGTTCTCTAAAGGTAATTATGAGTTTTATATGAAGAAATGCTTTTTTTCATGTGTCCTAAAGCTGCTGATGAAATGTCATAGTGTTATGAAAGAGAAAGATTCATTTTCCTCTCTTGACCTTCTCATCTCCATATATATATATATATTTAATTCTTTACTCTTTGTCAGAAAAAAAAAATAAAAAAAAATTTGGATATATATATATATATATATATATATATATATATATATATATATATATATATAT
>NW_015386089.1:1053847-1069455 GCF_001527695.2 Protobothrops mucrosquamatus | reverse complement strand
TCCTCAAGGGGAGCCCCATGTAGAGAGCATTACAGTAGTCCAGGCGGGAAGTGACAAGGGCATGGGTGACCGTGCGTAAGGCGTCCCGGTCCAGAAACGGCCGCAACTGGTGAATCAGGCGAACCTGATAAAACGCTCCCCTGGTCACGGCCGCCAACTGGTCATCCAGTGTCAGCCGCGAATCCAGGAGAACACCCAATATAAGCTGCTACCATACCTGACTTCATTTTCATGTTTTCATGTTTTCCTCCCAGGAATTTTTGATTCTGAGGCAGGCCAACGCAATTGCAGCATCTCTGTGTTCTTTTTAACATATAACGTCTTTCTAAAGACAAACCAAAACTCCAAGTTCAGAGAAAAGTTAGAAACATAAATCATGCAGATCTTCGTATAATGTACATCATTCTATTTCGTGGAGCTGTGGAGGGAGGGGAAAGAAATAGGAACAATAAAGTGCATATTTATACATTTTCTGTCTTCATCTGTGTCACATAAAGAGAGGCTTTCTGCTGAGTTTCTATGGCCTTCAAGTCTCCATATTTTGTACCTGTTGAATAGCAAGCCCATTTTGCTTTTCTGAAAAAAGGTGAAAGGAAACTGAGATTCTATACACGTTCTGGAAGCTTTAGGTGTTCTTGTTACTTCTAGAGTTAGGATTCCAGAACTCAACTCCACTAAGATAGCATTTTGTGAGGTGCTAGTTCTGAGTGAAACTCTCTTTCTTCTCTTTCAGATTCTGGCCTCTATTGAGTCACTTCAGCACTCTTTGCCCAAGATAGAGCGCAGCGCCTCTGAACCTGCTTTGCACCGTGTGGCCCACAACTGACCATTTTAACTCTGTGGCTCTGCGGCTGATGTGAATGCAAAAAGTGGGGCTGCTGAGAGCCATTCAGTCCTTGAGGCCAGTAGCTACTGCGCTCAGCCCTTCCGTAAAGTCGGGAACCTGGTGCAGTCGGGGGCACCTGGTATCGCATTGTCTTTTTCTACACCAATGGACAGAGGGAAGTCCCACCGAGGAGTTTTGTGTGGACTGGTCTTTATCCTGTCATTAGCCCTATGGCTCCAAGGAATTCCCAAGCAGCAGCTGCAGTCTTGTAAAGAGCCCACTGTGAGGTGATTTGGGCTCCATCGTCTCCAGGAGCACTTTTTTAAGGGGCTCAACCTGTTTCGGGAACTCTTGTTCGTTTGTTTTGAAAGTTAGAAGATAAATGTAAAAGAGAAACATGATAATGATAATTAAAAAAAGCAATAACGATGAAAGTAACTACCACGTGGGGTTTGTAGACACTCCTTATAAGAAGCAAAGCGGAGAATTCTCAAACAATGATATAGAAGGTTAAGACCTGTCTGTTTAGAGACTTCTTCTCTGTGTTCAGTCCTATATCAAATTACAGATTTAAGACTATCAACAACAAAATCTTGCTAACTGGTCCTTCATTTCAAGAGCTTCTGGAGAGTAAAAATTTGCATTAGGGAGATGCTGCTAGAATTCTACCATAGTTTGTAGGCTTTGGTATCTTCAAAATAATTAGTGTTTCTGACTATTGCCCCCTATTCCAAATACCAAGGCCTTTCATGTACATGCACCTAAATGAAATAATATGTTTAGTGAATGTGGCAATCACTGTGTTACCCCATGAAAACAAAATATCTGGTGCCATATGGTGATATTTCCAAGATCAGACACTGCTAAATAAAGTCAGCTCTCATAAACCCTCTCTATAATCGGTTTAAGAGCTACTATGGTAACAAAAAAAGGAAAAGAAATAAAAACATCTGAATTTTCTTTCCTATTCTCATTTTTGGAACACAGAATGTTATCAAAAATACACAACAGATTCATATATTGGATCCTTCCTTAAAATCAAGATGGTAAGCTGCTTTATATAATATTGTATAATGCTATCTTGTATAATATCATATTGTCATAACTCAGGCTCAATTAAACCAGAGCACTTCATGAGATGATAAGCTTCACATTTTAAGAATATAGTCAAAGAATCCACTCTTTCCAAAGTTGTACTGGCATGCATAATAATTTCAAACCAAAACAATATAGCCAGAGGTGGGAAAGACCACATTCTCCAAGTTCAAGGTCCTTGAAATTTCTTACCAGCACCAAAAAAAATGATTATCTCTTTTTGAACTAATACTTTCTGTAGAGTTAATGTCATGTTTAGATCATGAGTATATTTTGACATTTCTTAACACTTGGACCCATTGACTCTCCAAAACTGGATATTCCAATTCCACATTCCGCAATTCAGATATATAACTAATTCTTCCATTCAACTTTTTAATTTTTGTATACAAATGAATTGCTGGTTCAAGCACTGCATTTCTTAAGGCTCCTAAAGTTACAGGAGGCTGCTAGATCATCTGGGCCATAGTGTTTAATTCTGATGTTTCGGCTGCTTGTATTACCAAGCAAATATTGTAGATAATATTCAACACAGAATTTCTCAAACCATTTAAACATTTGAAATCAACTGATTTTGATCTCAAGAGTTCGAGTAAAACATCTTCCCTGTTATTTTCAAATCTGGTTATTTCACAACTTCAATTTCTTGTATGATTTGGAATTAAAGCATAACTCTTAGCTATCAATAAACAAGTAGGTTTGGCAGCCAGGATCCCTATATCCTGAAGTTTGCAGAAGTCTTGGACAGTTATTTTCTCCCACCCACCCCCCACTCCATTAGACAGAAGTCCACTACTGAAGAGAAGAGCTGATGCCAGAAACACAAATGGCTGCTAGGGATCTGCAGCTATGTAGAAGTGGATGATAAAAGGCAGAAAGGAAGCCTGAAATTCTAAAGACATAATCCATAAGGTGTCATGGCCACCAATGACCAAGAAACCAGCTTCTGTACAGCTTTTCCAAAACAAATATGACAGACATGGTGCCTCAGGATTACGGAGGCCATGACACTGGGGGAATGAGGTGGGAGGCTCAAAAGAAGTAGCCAGATGGAGTTGGAGGAAATGGATTGAAATAGTTAAAATAGCGACAAATGGTAGGACAGAAAATTACGAGTTCTATCAATTTAGGGAGGAAGATACTACAGTACCGTCAAATCTATCTAATGGTAAGTCAAGGCTACCTCATAGCAGGGGATGAGAGGAGAGGAGTGTTGAGAAACCAGAAGACCAGCATTGTTAGGATATGATTACGCTATGATCAATGGGGACAGAGCATTTGGAAACTGAAAATAACATTTCTATATTCCTGCACTTTATATCTTGTTCTCTCTGTCTCAAGAAGAAATTCT
Organism: Protobothrops mucrosquamatus; assembly: GCF_001527695.2. Taxonomy (NCBI): domain Eukaryota; kingdom Metazoa; phylum Chordata; class Lepidosauria; order Squamata; family Viperidae; genus Protobothrops; species Protobothrops mucrosquamatus. Next base: position 1,066,183 of record NW_015386089.1, on the reverse strand, counting down.
AGAGCTAGAGTGCACATTTAAAAAAATTAAACAACTAGATAAGGAATAAATTGATTTTTATGGTCAGCATTAACATAACATTAACGTACGTTATGCTGTGTCCAAACCTGTCTTCCAGAAATCTAATCTCAGCAAATCAAATGGGGACATATTATGCTGCCAGTTCTTTGAGAAATGAAGTATGACAGTTTTAATGACAACTATGAACATCAAGGCAAGAGAAAGTTGTGGGGAAAGGAGTGAGGGGGAGCTTTAAATATCAGGAGAGTACACTGGGAAACAAAGTTTGTCTCTGGAGAAGGAGCCAGGAATGACAGAGAATAAGGTGAGGAAAAAACAGCCAATTTATTGTGTAGCAAACTCTCTAGGAGAGCCAGTTTGATGTAGTGGGCAAGGCAGGTAGATTAGGAACTTAGAGTTCTAGTGAAGCATAAAAACTAGCTGGTGACCATAAGCCATTCCCTCACTTTCAGCCACAGGAAGAAGTCAATAGCAAAATATTTCTGGAAAAGGTTATCAAGAAAATGCATGGAATTGAAAATGGCATGATTGATTTGAAGCTTATAAAAATAAAACACCAGATAATAACTCTTATCCTAACGTCTTCCTTCATGCCTCTGCCCCATCTCCCTCTGTCTTTGTTAAGTGTTGATGCATCTTTCAGCCTATCTTGTCACACTTCTTTTCTCTATAACCCAGACTTGGTATCCTGGCCCTGCTAAGTCTTTGTTCCTGGGAAGAGTGATTCACACAAGAACAACGTTTTAAATCTGAATTTGTCATACAGGATGAAACATCCATGGCTCTCCCTTATACTTCAATATTTGAATCTTCCTGTACTGATTTTGGAGTCTGCCTTGTCTTCCCAACCCACAAAACATCCCACTGATCACTTTGCTGGAAGCAGAGTAGTCAACACTAGGACCATTTTGAACAAAGAGTCATAATTTGCCTTTACTCCACAGTTGGTGCTCTCTCATTCAACGCTCTTCCAGAAAGACTGCTGCAGAAAGGAAACATCACCTCTGTCCTAAGCGAGTGGCTTCATAAAGAGCAAGAAATGGATACTACAAAACCATATGGATTTTTCCTAGCCAGTTTCCTTGTCCTCATGCTCTTGGGGGATCTCACAGAGGCCTGCAGATGTGTACAAGTATCTCTCCAGAAAGCATGTTGTACAGCTAAGTTTGGTGAGTTTTGAAAATGAATATTTTTCTCCCTTCCATTTCTTACTACTTTCCACCTCTTTACTTTGTAGGTTTTGCTGCCAGCATTAATCCTTCCAGTTGCAGCAAAATCATTCCTATGTCACGAAAGCTGAACTTATTACTTATTTTGGAAGGCTTTATGAATAAGACTAACCAGCATTATTGAGTTTGCTTTGTATTGAGAATCTGCAAGTACCTCTTACTAGAAATCTCTCTCTCTCTCTCTCTCTCTCTCTCTCTCTCTCTCTCTCTCTCTCTCTCTCTCTCCAGTGATGAGGGCCAAATTTATGAGTGTCAAGCCGGATCCTAAATCTCCATCGTATTCTCCAAAAAGTATCTATACTATTCAGCCCATCGAGGTAAGCCCCTCCTCCTGCTGAAGCATTATCAGGAACAGCAAGTTTGCAGACATCCAATCTTTGGTGAAGGAATATTATTTCTCTCATGACAAATTCTCCCGACCTACTCTTGTCTTTATCATATACTGAATTATTTTTCTTTCTGAAGGTATTCAAGGGTCCAGAGGAACTAAGAAAAGCACAGTTCCTATATAGCTCAACCTTAGAAGAATACTGTGGATATGTACACAAAGGCCCTCTTAAAGGAGATGACTATGTATTTTCAGGTAGAGAATACCAATTATCTAGTAATAATTAATACATATAAATTAAAGAAGATGGCAAATTGCAAAACATTATTTTCAACATTATCATTTTTACTAATCTGCTCTATAGTACTTCTTGGTCACCTTCCATCACATTTTTGGAGGGATAAGCCAGTGTCAGTGAGATATTGTCAGTTCTTGCAGAGACTGAAGCCTGCTTTAAAAGACTATAGATTTGCTGAGAAAAGGAGAAAGTTGGCTTATTTGGAACTGACACATTCCCTACTTAGAATGTAGATCAAATGCCAACAAATTTTCAAGGGTTCAGGTTCGGGTTGTGAACAAATCCTTGCAGTTACATATTGACATCATCTTTACCTGTATGTATATTTTCTATTTCAAAAGGGTCAATTTCAGATGATCGTTTCAAAATTTCACTGTGCAGCTTTGCAGAACCATGGAATAAAGTAACTTCTAAACAGAAAGAAATCCTGAAATGTGGGGATGGTAAGGGCTGCAATGTGTCCTGTCCTTAGTCATAAACTTCATGGCTGTTATCAATATGCTAATGCTTAAAGAATGAGAAATAAACTAGATGAACCTGAATGCTTATTACAAGAAAGCAAATGGTCAAAACAAGATGAGCGGCGAATCAATCTAATAAATGAAATGAAATAAAATGTGATTTAAGAGTGTCATTTATTTATCAGATGTGTATGTTTTCAATGTCATTCCAGCTTGTTATATACTAAAGGATAAAATATGTACAATGTCATTGATAAGCCAGGGTAAACAAACAAACAAACTCTGTACAATTTACTATCTTAAAAACAGTTTTCTGAAATACAGCAATTCTGTGATAATTTCCCAACAATTCACAAGTTAATTGAATAGCAAGGTGCTATTCAAGTATGGAAAAGTGCAGTTTTGTCACTTTCTGCAAGGGTGAAGTAGGGGAAACCATCTTTTCTCCAAAGGGAAGCTGTTCCCTAGGATTGGTGCTGTGATGGAAAGACATAATCTCCTAATTTCCCTTCAGTCCCATTTAGCTTATAGAAATCCGGGATTGCTGCGATTATGATCTATTATTGTAAATGTCAATCCTGGTTGGAGAAGTTGGTCTTGCAGATACTATAGTGCCAGCCACATGGGGCTCTATTAGACAAAACCAGCCCTTGGATTTTCACTCAGAAAATTATCAGTAACTTGTGCAGGGCATTGAACACATTACCCTCTCATGGCAACTGCCTAAGAAAGGAGATAAACTATTGTAAAACAGTCCCCAAATTTTGCAGGTGATCTAAAGGATAGCAGGCTGATAATAACCCAAGCTAATGAGTAGTACAACAGTACTAGAAGTGGGGAACTACCTCAAACGAAGTCCTGGAAAAGGTCAATAACTATACAACCAATGTTGTTTCTGTCCCCTGCCTGGGAATAAATCCTGACTGAAAGGGACCCTCCCAAAAAGCAGTTTCTCCAGAGTTTTGTGGTTCCATTGTCAGTATCTTCTCCCAGAAAGGAAGGTTTCTGATGGGCCAGATGTGGGCTGTAGCTCTTAAAGAGCGGGCATATTGCAGTCTCCTTCCATGTGTCATCGTGTCCCAGCTACTGGCAGCAAAGAATAGATACATCTTTCTGTATCTAAGATGAGAGCATCTGAAGAATGTCTACAAGGGGATCCAAGATACAATGAAAATTCAGTAGTGCAATTCAGTGCAAACATTCAATAAGCAACTGAGCCGTCTTTCTGAAGGATATATGGAATCTGTGCACCGATGCTTCTAAGGAGAGAGAACTGAATGCAAGGATAGGTAGCAAAAGGATTCTTCTGCTAATATGTAAGGCTGTAATCAGAAAGAGACTTACTTGCAATCACATAACCGCTGGGATATTACAATGGCTGGAATGCTGAGGACCCGTCACCAGGACCTTTTGCCCAGTGCTGCCACAAGTTTAAACAGTTGCTGAATGAGAAGTCATAACCTGGGAACCACGTTTATATTCATGGGGTCTGAGCTCTGAGAAATCAATCTGATACAACAGAATTGTGAGGTGCCTGAATCAGAAAAAATAAGAAATAAAAACCCTGCTTACTCCATATAATCTATGCCCAATATAGAGGCAGGCCAAGCACACAGAGAAATGAGGGGCGCACCTAAGAATGATTATGTAAAGAAAACATAGTGATAACTCCTTATCTTTTCCCCCCAGTTACCTTCATGCTAAGAACATAATCCACTGGGATCTCAAATCTAATAGTATCCTCTTCTTGCACCAGTCCAGTCTTGGGTACAGTGCCTTTTTCTAATTTGTTACACCAGCAAAAAAAAATTGATCATCTATGTCTTTTTAAATTTTCTTTCATGGGGTCCAATAAGGAAAAATAATATTTTCTGAGCAGTTAATGTCATGTTTAGGTCATGAGTATATTTGACATTTCTTAACACTTGAAACCATTGAGTCTCCAAAACTAGACAGTCCAATTCTTCATTCCAAAATTCAGATATATAGCTAATATTTCCATCTTACTTTTTAATTTTTGATAAAAATGAATTGTTGGTTCAACCACTGCATTTCTTAAGGCTCCTAAAGTTGCAGGTGGTTGTTAGAAGATCTGGGCCATACTCTTCAATGCTTATGTTTCAGCTGCATATCTAGCCAAGCAAAGATTGTAGATAATACTCAACACAGACTCTCTCAAAGAGTTAAAATATTTGAAATCAACTGAGTTTGATCTCTTCTTTAACCCAAGATTTCTAACAAAACATCTTCTTTGTCATTTTCAAATCTGGTTATTCCATAACTTCAGTTTCTCATTTGATTTGGGATTAAAGCATAACTGCTCATTTGTTAATAAACAAATAGTTTTGGCAGCCAAGATTCCTACATTATGAAGTCTGCAAAAGCCTTGGACAATTGTTTTTTCGAATGAAGATGTATATACATGTCCCAGGATAATGTTGTAGGATCCCACCTTGATCAGTCACTGGGAGCAGAGGGTTAGTCTTCCAAGCTTTCGGACTCAGGAAGCTTCTCTCTAGCAGAGTTATTTTTTCCTCATCCTCCCCCCACCCCATTAGTTACTGAAAAGAAGAACTGATGCCAGAAACACAAATGGCTGATTTTTATGGTCAGATAACGTAAGATATGCTGTGTCCAAACCTGTCTTCCAGAAATCTAATGTATGCAGCAAACCAAATGGGGACATATTATGCTGCCAGTTCTTTGAGAAATCAAGTGTGGCTAGTTTGAATGGCAACTATTAACATGAAGGGAAGAGAAAATTTGGGAGAAGGGGTGAGGGGAAGCTTTAAATACCAGCAGAATATGCTAGGAAACAAAGTTTGCCTCTGGAGAAGAACCCAGGAGCAACAGAGAATAAGGTGAGGGAAAAATAACCAATTTCCTTTGTAGCAAACTCTCTAGGGGTGCCAGTTTGGTGTAGTGGGCAAGGTAGGTAGCCTAGGAACTTCTAGTCGGGCATAAAAGTAGCTGATAAATAAATAAATAAATAAATGATGATATATGCCATTCACTCAGTTTCAGTCTTAAGAAAGGAAGTGTATTGTCTCCAATGTTGTATCGCATACAATGCATTCAGAAAGCATTCATACCCCCTTCACTTTTGTCATTTTTATTATGCTGTAGCCTGATTCTACAGTTGACATTCATTTTTTCCCATTAATCTACACGCAGTACCCCATAATGGCAAAGTAAAAATATAATCTTAGAAATGTCTGTAAATTTATTAAAAAGAAAAAAGCTGAACTATCACATTGGCTTAAGTATTCAGACCCTTTGCAAAAAGACTTGAAATTTAGCTCAGGTTCCTCCCATTTCTCTTGATCATTGCTGACACATTTCTACACCTTGATTAGAGTCCACCTGTGGTAAATTATATTGCTTGGACATGATTTGGAAAGGCACATACATCTATAGCAGGCCTCACAGCTGACAATGCATACTGAAGCAGAGCAAAAATCTTAGGTCAAAGGAACTGCCTGCAGAGCTCAGAGACAAGATTATTGCATGGCATAGATCTGGAGAAGGCTATAATAAAATTTCTGCTGCACTGAAGGTTCCTAAGAACACAGTGGCCTCCATAATTCTCAAATGGAAGATGTTTGGCTAAACTTCCAAGAGCTGGTCTCCTGGTCAAACTGAGCAATCGGGAGAGAAAACCCAATGGTCTCTCTGACTGAGCTCCAGAGTTCCTGTGTAGAGATGGGACATCACTGCAGCCCACCACCAATTTGAGCTTTCTGGCAGAGTGGCTAGATGGAAGCCTCTCCTCAATGCAAAACACATAAAAACCCATTTGGATTTTTCAAAAAAGCACCCGGAGGACTCTCAGATTGTGAGGAACAAGATTCTCTGGTCTGATGCAACCAAGATTGAACTGTTTGGTCTCAATTCTAAATGTTATGTCTGGAGGAAACCAGGCACTGCTCATCACCTGCCCAATACCATCCCAACAGTGAAGCATGGTGGTGGCAGCATCATGCTGTGGGGGTGTTTTTCAGCAGCAGGGACTGGGAGACTGGTCAGGGTTCAGGGAAAGCTGAATGGAGCAAAGTAAAGGGATATCCTCAATGAAAATCTATTTCACATCACTCAGAACCTCAGACTGAGCCAAAGGTTCACTTTCCAACATGACAATGATCCTAAGCAAACAGCCAAGACAACCCAGGAGTGGATGAGGGACAATTCTGTAAATGTCCTGGAGTGGCCCAGCCAGAGCCCTGACTTGAACCCTATTGAACATCTCTGAAGGGAGCTGAAAATGGCTGTCCACTGACGTATGCCATCAAACCTGACCGAGCTTGAGAGGATTTGCAAGGAAGAATGGCAGAATATCCCCCAATCCAGGTGTGCCAAGATTGTTGCATCATACCCAGAAAGACTTGAGTGCCAAAAAAGTACTGAGTGAAGGATCTGAATACTTATGCCAATGTGATATTTCAGATTTTTCTTTTTAATAAATTTACAGACATTTCTAAAATTCTCTTTTCAATTTGTCATTATGGGTACTGAGTATAGAGTATGAGTCCCTGAGTCCTCCGGGAGAAGGGCGGGGTATAAATGAAATAAATAAATAAATAAATAAATAAAATAAATTAATGAGAAAAAAATGAATTTCAACAACTGTAGAATCAGGCTGCAGCATAACAAAATTGATAAAAGTGAAGGGGGTCTGAATAGTTTCTGAATGCACTGTATATACGAATGATCAACCAGCCGATCAACCATCCTCTAAATGGATATGTGCCCCAAAGTCATTGATTTAGATCTAGGAAGAGTTTTGTGGCAAGAACAAATATTCTTGAAGGCACGCAGGAGAAAAACCGAATTAGAAGATGGAGGAGAGAATTTACAGAACAAGAAATAATCCCAGAAGAGAATATGACTGAGGGATTTGATATCTCCTATGTTACTTGGAAGACATTGAATAGGCTGAGGGTGGGAGTGCCTAAATGTAAGACCAATATGCTCAAATGGGAATTGCAGTAGGATAAGAACACACAGTGTGAATGTGGGAGACAAGAGACTGGCCCATTTGTTAGTCTGTCGATTACTACCAATAAAGTGCACCTAAAGTGATTTATTTTCAGCCAGTGATAAAGCCAAAAAGATGGCCTCATTTTGGCAGTTTAAGGTTTGATCTGGGCACTGAATGAATGAATGAATGAATGAAATAATGCCCTAGGAAGAAGTCCATAGCAAAATATTTCTGGAAAAGGTTATCAAGAAAATGCATGGAGTTAAACATGCAGACACCAGAAGGCATGATTTGAAACTTACAAAAATAAAATACCTGTATCTAGACAATAATTCTTATTGTAAGGTCTTCCTTCATGCTTTAGCCTCATCTCCATTTAGAAGATGACTGTCTTTCCTGGGCTGGCATAGGAACCTCAGATTTTGCTGAGAATTGATGTTTCTTTGAGCCTAACTTGTTATACATTTCTTCTTTACAACTCAGACTTGGTCTTTTGGCTCTGTTTTGTTCCTATAGAGAGTGATCACCCATAGAAACAAAGCTTTAAATCTGAATTTCTCCCATATGATGAAACACCCATGATCCTCCCTTTTATATCACTACTTGAATCATCCTGTTCTAAGACCAATTATAGGACAATTTTGAACTAGGAGTCACAATTTGTGTTTAATCTACAGCTGGTGCTTCTCATTCAACGCTCTTCCAGAAAGACTGCTGCAGAAAGGAAACATTACCTCTGTGCTAAGTGAGTGGCTTCATGCAAAGCAAGAAATGGATACTACAAAACCACATGGATTTTTCCTAGCCAGCTTCCTTGTTTTCATGCTCTTGGGCGATCTCACAGAGAGCTGCATATGTGTAGAAACATCTCTCCAGGAAGCATGTTGCTCAGCTGGCTTTGGTGAGTTTTGAAAATTAATATATTTCTCCCTTCCATCTCTTACCACTCCTCTACTTTGTAGGTTTTGCTGCCAGCATTAATCATTCCAGTTGCAGCAAAATCATTCCTATGTCATGAAAGCTGAATATAATACTTATTTCATAAGCGTCTGTAAATTAGACTAACCAGCACCACTGAATTTGCTCTGTACTGAGAATCTGAAGATACCTCTTACTACACGGGTGTCAAACTTGTCGTGTCATGTGACGTGTCACAATGTATCGTGACTTTTTTCGCATTGCTGGAGCTGGGGTGGGCGCGATCTTTGCATGATGCAATCTGCCTGTGGGCCGGCAGTTTAACACCCCTGTCTTACTAGAAAATCTCTTTCTCTTTTGCTATCTCTCCAGTGATGAGGGCCAAATTTATGAGTGTCGTGCCGGATCCTAAATCTCCATCATATTTTCCCAAAAATATCTATACTATTCAGCCCATCAAGGTAAGCCCCTCCTCCACCTGAAACATTATCAGGAACAGCAACTTTGCAGGCATCCAATCTTTTGTAAAGGGATATTATTCCTCTCATGACAAATTCTCCTGACCTACTCTTGTCTTTATCATATACTGAATTATCTTTTTTTCTTAAGATATTCAAGGGTCCAAAGGAACTAAGAAGAGCACAGTTCCTCTACAGTCCAATCTCACGTGAATACTACGGATATGTACACAAAGGCCCTCTCAGAGGAGATGACTACATATTTTCAGGTAAAGAATACCAATTATCTAGTAACAACACAATTAATACATAGATAAATGAAAGAGAATGGCATATTGCAAACCAATATTTTCAACATTACCATTATTCCTAGTTGATATTATTTCTTGGTTACTTTTCGTCTCATTTTTGGAGGGATAAGCCAATATTGGTGAGGTATTGTCAGTTCCCATAGAGATAGGAAGCTTGCTTTACAAGACTATAGATTTGGTGAGAAAAGGGAATGCAGTAGTGCAGTGGCTTAATGACACTGGAACTGCTGGCCAGAAATGGTCTGCACTCCGGTGGTTTGAGCCTGGCTCCTTGAGACAGATTGAGATCCCATAACTAGATCTCTAGCTCCTGCCCANTCCTAGGGAGTGCATCTACACATGCAGAGCAAGTTGACATTGCTGTCAATGAAGCAGAGTGCATAGTGACAAGATTCCTTAAACCCACATCAATTGAGAAAGTGTATCCTCTTGTTGGTATTGCTCCACCTAGAATTAGAAAAGAAGTACTAGCAGTTCTGGAGAGAATCAAGCAATGGAATGATCTCCTGCATCCCCTGAATGGATATGTGTCCCAAACTCATTGATTCAGATCTAGGAAGAGTTTTATGGCAAGAACAAATATTCTTGAAGGCACACAGGAGAAAAACCAAATTAGAAGATGGAGGAGAGAATTTACAGAACAAGAAATAATCCCAGAAGAGAACATGACTGAGGGATTTGATATCCCCTATGTTACTTGGAGGACATTGAATAGGCTGAGGGTGGGAGTGCCTAAATATAAGACCAATATGCTCAAATAGAGATTGCAGCAGGATAACTACATGCAGTGTGAATGTGGGAGACAGGAAACTGGCCCATTTGTTGGTCTGTCCATTACTGCCAATAGAGTGCACCAAAAGAGATTTGTTTCTGGCAAACGATAAAGCTAAAAAGGTGTCCTCATTTTGGTAATTTAAGGTTTGTTCTGGACACAAAATAAAGAAATAAAATAATGCCATAGGAAGACGTAAGTAGACAAACTGTCTTTTCTGGGCTGGCATAGGAAGCTCTGCTTTTGTTGAGAGTTGATGTGTCCTTGAGCCTAACTTGTCACACTTTTCTTCTTTACAACTCAGACTTGGTGTTTTGGGTCTGCTAAGGACCAAAACTTTAAATCTGAAGTTTTTCCACAGAATGAAACACCCATGACCTTCCTTTATATCTCAGTACTTGAATCATCCTGTTCTATGACTAATGGTAGGAAGATTTTCAACTAGGAGTCGCAATTTGTCTTTAATCTGTATTTGGTGCTCTCTCATTCAACGCTCTTCCAGAAAGACTGCTGCAGAAAGGAAACATTACCTCTGTCCTAAGCAAGTGGCTTCATGCAAAGCAAGAAATGGATACTACAAAATCATATGGATTTTTCCTAGCCAGCTTCCTTATCCTCATGCTCTTGGAGGATCTCACTGAGGCCTGTAAATGTAAGCCACTAGGTCTCCGGAAAGCGTGTTGCAAACAAAACTTTGGTGAGTTTTGAAAATGAATATTTTTCTCCCATCTCTTACCACTTCCCATTTCTTTACTCTGTAGGTTTTGCTGCCAGCATAAATCCTCCCAGTTGTAGCAAAATCATTCCTATGTCATGAAAGCCGAATATATTTCTTATTTCAGAATCCTTTGTGAATAAGACTAACCAGCACCAATGAGTTTGTTCTGTATTGAAAAATCTGCAATTTAAAACCTCTTACTGGAAAATCTCTCTCACACCCTCTCTCTCTCCTTCCTTCTCTAGTGATGAGGGTCCTATTTCTGGGTGTCCAGCAGGATCCTGACTCTCCCTCATATATGCGCGTAAATAAATTTTCTATTCGGCCTCTTATGGTAAGCCTCTCATCTTCCTGAAATGTATGACGAAGAGCAAGTTGCCAGATATTCAATCTTTTGTGAAGGAATATTGTTCCTCTCATGACAAATTCTCCTGATCTACTCTTGCCCTTATCATATACTGATTTTTTTTTCTTTCTGAAGGTATTCAAGGGTTCATGGAGAGCAGTAAATGCACGGGTTCTCTACTCGCCAGAATCAAAGTCTTACTGTGGATATGAACATCAAGGCCCTTTCGAAGAAGATGACTACGTAATTTCAGGTAGAGAATACAATAAACTAGTAACAACACAATTAATACATATATAAATTAAAAAAGATGGCACATTGCATACCAATATTTTCAACATTATCATTATTCCTAATCTAGTCTATGTTATTTCTTGGTCACTTTTCATCCCATTTTTGGAGAGATAAGCAAGTGGCAGTGAGGTATGCACTCAAGCATCAAATAGATGAGCTAGCAATCTAAGCTGCCAGGCCTGCATTGGGTCTAGCATGTGTAGATTTCCCTGACATTGTACGCCATAGGCTAAACAAATAATAAATGTTGAGAAAAGGAGCAATTTGGCTTATTTGGAACTGACATCATTCCCTACTTAAAATGTAGAGCAAACACCAACAAATTTTCAAAAGGTTTTGACAAGTCACTGTGAACAAATCTTTAGTCACATATTGACTCCATATTTATGTATCTTTTCTATTTCAAAAGGGACATTTCAGGAAAATCATCTTAAAATCTCAAGGTGCAGCTTTTCAAAAGCGTGGGATAAAATAAGTAAAAGACAGAAAATGAACCTCAACGGTTTCGCTACTAAGGAATGCAGTACCATTTGTGCACCGTTATAAACTTCACGGCCATTGCTGTCAATATGTCAATGCTTAGAGAAGGACAAATAAACCAGATGAAGCTGAATGCTTCTTACAAGAAAGCAAATGTTCAAAACAAGATGGGTGGCAAATAAATCTAATAAATGAAATGAAAAAATATTGATTTAAGTGTCATTTATTTATCAGATGTGTATGTCCTTAATGTCGTTCCAGCTTCTTATATAGAAATGATAAAACATCCACAGTAAATATCATTGATAAGAGGTAAACAAACAAACACTGTACAATTTACTATCTTAAAAACAGTTTTCTGAAATACAGCAATACTACGATAATTTCCCAACATCTCACAAGTTAATTTAATAGCAAGGTGCCATTCAAGTATGGAAAAGCTCAGTTTTGTCACTTTCTGTAAGGATGAGGTAAGGAAGAACTTCTTCTCTCCAAAGGGAAGATGTTCCCTAGGATTGGTGCTGTGATCGAAAGACATAATCTCCTAATCTCCCCTCAGTCCCATTTACTTCATAGAAATCTGGGATTGCTGTGGTTATGATCTATGTATTGTAAATGTCCATCCTGGTTGGAGAAGGTGGTCTTGCAGACACTGTAGTGCCAGCGACGCGGGGCTCTATTAGACAAAACCACCCCTTGGATTTTCACTCAGAAAATTATTATT
>NW_015386089.1:1021354-1050252 GCF_001527695.2 Protobothrops mucrosquamatus | reverse complement strand
ACCCCAAACAAAGTCTTGAAAAAGGCCATTAACTATACAACCAATGTTGTTTCTGTCCCTGGCCTGGGAATAAATCCTGACTGAAAGGGACCCTCCCAAAAACGCAGTTTCTCCAGAGTTTTGTGGTTGCCTTGTCAGTATCTTCTCCCAGAAAGGAAGGTTTCTGATGGGGTGGTCTTCCAATGGGCCAGATGTGGGCTGTGGCTCTTAAAGAGGGGGCGTATCGCAGTCTCCTTCCATGTGTCATCGTGTCCCAGCTACTGGCAGCAAAGAAAGGGAGATCTCCTTTTCTGCATCTACTGTAACATTGGAACATCTGAAGAATGTCTACAAGGGGATCCAAGGTACAATGAAAATTTAGCAGTGCAATTCAGTGCAAACATTCAATAAGCAACTGAGCCGTCTGGGAGCAGAAGGTTAATTTTTCAAGCTTTCGGACTCAGGAAACTTCTCTTAGTAGAGATATTTTTTCCTCATCCTCCCCCCATTAATTACTGAAGAGAAGAGCTAATGCCAGAAACACAAATGGCTGATTTTTATGGTAGATAATGTAAGATATGCTGTGTCCAAATCTGTCTTCCAGAAATCTAATGTATGCAGCAAACCAAATGGGGACATATAATGCTGCCAGTTCTTTGAGAAATCAAGTGTGGCTAGTTTGAATGGCAACTATTAACATGAAGGCAAGAGAAAATTTGAGAGAAGGGTGAGGGGAAGCTTTAAATACCAGCAGAATACACTAGGGAACAAAGTTTGCCGCTGGAGAAGACCCAGGAGCAACAGAGAATAAGGTAAGGAAAAAACAGCCAATTTCCTTTGTAGCAAACTCTCTAGGGGTGCCAGTTTGGTGTAGTGGGCAAGGCAGGTAGGTTAGGAACTTAGAGTTCTAGTGAAGCATAAAAACTAGCTGTTGACATAAGCCATTCACTCAGTTTCAGTCCTAGGAAAGGAAGTGTATTGTCTCCGATGTTGCATCACATATATACGAATGATCAACCAGTCTCTGACTTAACATGATTATTTATCTATGCAGATGATATAGCAGTGGTCACACAAGGATCAAGTTTTGATGAGTTAGTTGGAAGACTCACTGCAGCACTTGAAAAATTAGAGCGGTATTACACCATCAATCATTTGAGACCCAATCCAAGCAAGATTCAAGTGTGTGCTTTTCATCTTCGAAATCAAGATTCAGGGGTCAAGTTGAATGTTTCATGACAAGAGAATCAAATACTGCCTTGCACAACACCAAAGTATCTGGGTGTGACACATGATAGGACACTTTCATTTAAACAACACTGCCTATATACTAAGGCTAAAGTTAGCATGAGGAATAACATTATCAGGAAACTGACAAATTATATATGATATGTGGCGCTCAGCCATCCACTCTGCCTTAACTATACAACCAATGTTGTTTCTGTCCCTGGCCTGGGAATAAATCCTGACTGAAAGGGACCCTCCCAAAAATGTAGGAGAAAGGGAGATCTCCTTTTCTGTATCTACAGTAGTGGCCAAAATTGTGGAAACCTTTTGGGAAAAGTGTATTTTTGAGGTTTGATGGCTAATAACACAACTTTCTTTTTTTGGAGTAGTACCATAAAATTATATATCAATGGAAAGATTGTAATGCAACAAAGTTTGTTCAATTATCTGTATTGTATTCTATGAAAGGTTATAGCCAAATAACCAGAAAAAGGAAGCACAACTTGCTTAGGTTGATATCAGGTAGCTTTCCTTCATCTGATTGTAGCCAATGAGCATGAGTGTTTAGATAGCCAATCAGGTGTCAGCTTGTTTTGGCAATGAGCCAATCAGATCACAGTAGGATTCAGATATTGATGTCATGTATTGAAGCTGAGAGGAGGACATTTGTCAGTGTGTTATGTGATCGCTATCAAGTTGGTTGGGTTTTTTTTGTGTTCTTTCATTTAGTGAGCTTGTAAAAGGGATAAAATTAAAGTAATGATGCAAAGAGTTGACTGGTTGCCCAGAAAGCGATGTAAGATAGTATTATTAAGTGAACAAGGTTACAGTTATAAAGAACTTAGAAGAAAAATTGGTGGAAATTTAACCAAAGGTGGCATTTCTACTGTACACTTTTCCCAAAAGGTTTCCATAATTTTGGCCATTACTGTAACATGGGAACATCTGAAGAATGTCTACAAGGGGATCCAAAGTACAATGAAAATTCAGCAATGCAATTCAGTGCAAACATTCAATAAGCAACTGAGCCGTCTTTCTGAAGGATATAATGGAACCTGTGCACCGAGGCTTCTAAGGAGAGAGAACTGAATACAAGGATAGGTAGCAAAAGGATTCTTCTGCCAATATATAAGGCCATTATCAGAAAGAGACTTACTTGCAATCACATGACCGCTGAGACATTGCAATGGCTGGAATGCTGAGGACCCATCACCAGGACCTTTTGCCCAGTGCTGCCACAAGTTTAAACAGTTGCTGAATGAGAAGTCATAACCTGGGAACCTACGTTTATATTCATGGGGTCTGAGCTCTGACAAATCGATCTGATACAACAGAGAATGGTGAGTGCCTAAATTAGCAAAAAAAAAAAAAAAAAGAACTGGTTACTCCATATAATCTATTCCCCAACATAGATGCAGGCCAAGCACACAGAGAAATGAGGGGCACACCTAAGAATGATTATGTAAAGAAAACATAGTCATAACTCCTTATCTTTTTTCCCCCAGTTACCTTCACGCTAAGAATATAATCCACCGGGATCTCAAATCTAATAGTATCCTCCTCCTGCAACTGTCCAGCCTTGGGTACAGAGCCTTTTTTAAGGAACCTTAGTGAATTAGTTACTTAATTTATTACAATACCAGCGTAAAAAAATTGATCATCTATGTCTTTTTAAATTTTCTTTTATGAGGTCCAATAAGGAAAAATAATATTTTCTGAGCAGTTAATGTCATGTTTAGGTCATGAGTATATTTGACATTTCTTAA
Organism: Protobothrops mucrosquamatus; assembly: GCF_001527695.2. Classification (NCBI taxonomy): domain Eukaryota; kingdom Metazoa; phylum Chordata; class Lepidosauria; order Squamata; family Viperidae; genus Protobothrops; species Protobothrops mucrosquamatus. The sequence goes on along the minus strand of NW_015386089.1, from coordinate 1,047,280 downwards.
TACTTGAAACCACTGAGTCTCCAAAACTAGATAGTCCAATTCTTCATTCCAAAATTCAGATATATAACTAATACTTCCATCTTACTTTTTTATTTTTTATAAAAATGAATTGTTGGTTCAACCACTGCATTTCTTAAGGCTTCTAAAGTTGCAGGTGGCTGTTAGAAGATCTGGGCCATACTCTTCAATGCTTATATTTCAGCTGCATATCTAGCCAAGTAAACATTGTAGATAATACTCAACACAGACTCTCTCAAAGAGTTAAAACATTTGAAATCAACTGAGTTTGATCTCTTATTTAACCCAGGTTTTCTAGTAAAACATCTTCTCTGTCATTTTCAAATCTGGTTATTCCACAACTTTAGTTTCTCATATGATTTGGGATTAAAGCATAACTGCTCATCTTTTAATAAACAAATAGGTTTGGCAGCCAAGATCCCTACATCATGAAGTCTGCAAAAGCCTTGGACAGTTATTTTTTTTGAATGAAGGTGAATATACGTGTCCCAGGATAATGTTGCAGGATCCCATCTGGGTCAGTCACTGGGAGCAGAGGGTTAGTCTTCCAAGCTTTCGGACTCAGGAAACTTCTCTCTAGCAGAGTTATTTTTTCCTCATCCTCCCCCCACCCCATTAGTTACTGAAAAGAAGAACTGATGCCAGAAACACAAATGGCTGATTTTTATGGTCAGATAACGTAAGATATGCTGTGTCCAAACCTGTCTTCCAGAAATCTAATGTATGCAGCAAACCAAATGGGGAGATATAATGCTGCCAGTTCTTTGAGAAATCAAGTGTGGCTAGTTTGAATGGCAACTATTAACATGAAGGCAAGAGAAAATTTGAGAGAAGGGTGAGGGGAAGCTTTAAATACCAGCAGAATATGCTAGGAAACAAAGTTTGCCTCTGGAGAAGAACCCAGGAGCAACAGAGAATAAGGTGAGGAAAAAATAGCCAATTTCCTTTGTAGCAAACTCTCTAGGGGTGCCAGTTTGGTGTAATGGGCAAGGCAGGTAGGATATCTCTTATATTACTTGGAAGACGTTGAATAGGCTGAGGGTGGGAATGCCTAAATATAAGACCAATATGCTCAAATAGAGATTGCAGCAGGATAACAACACGCAGTGTGAATGGGGGAGACAAGAACCTGGTCCATTTGTTGGTCTGTCCATTACTACCAATAGAGTGCAGCAAAAGATATTTGCTTCTGGCAAACAATAAAGCTGAAAAGGTGTAGTTTAAGATTTGTTTTGGACACAAAATGGCACAGGAAGCTTTGTTTTTGTTGAGACTTGATATGTCTTTGAGCCTAACTTGTCACATTTTCTTCTTTACAACTCAGACTTGGTGTTTTGGTTCTGCTAAGGGCCAAAGCTTTATATCTGAAGTTGTTCCACAGGATGAAATACCCATGACTTTCCCTTATATTTCAGGACTTGAATCATCCTGTTCTATGACCAATTGTAGGACCATTTTCAACTAGGAGTCACAATTTGTCTTTAATCTTTAGCTGATAATCTCTCATTCAACGCTCTTCCAGAAAGACTGCTGCAGAAAGGAAACATTACCTCTGTCCTAAGCGAGTGGCTTCATGCAAAGCAAGAAATGGATACTACAAAATCATATGGATTTTTCCTAGCCAGCTTCCTTGTCCTCATGCTCTTGGGGGATCTCACTGAAGCCTGTAAATGTAAGCCACTAGGTCTCCGGAAAGCGTGTTGCCAACATGACTTTGGTGAGTTTTGAAAATGAATATTTTGTAGGTTTTGCTGCCAGCCTTAATCCTTCCAATTGTAGCAAAATCATTCCTATGTCATGAAAGCCGAATATATTTCTTATTCCAGAATCCTTTGTGAATAAGACTAACCAGCACCAATGAGTTTGTTCTGTATTGAAAAATCTGCAATTTAAAACCTCTTACTGGAAAATCTCTCTCACACCCTCTCTCTCTCCTTCCTTCTCTAGTGATGAGGGTCCTATTTATGGATGTCCAGCGGGATCCTGACTATCCGTATATACGCGTAAATAAATTTTCTGTTCGGATTATTCAGGTAAGCCTCGCATCTTCCTGAAACATATGATGAAGAGCAAGTTGGCAGATATTCAATCTTTTGTGAAGGGATATTGTTCCTCTCATGACAAATTCTCTTGACCTACTCTTGCCCTGAATTATTTTTCTTTTTGAAGGTATTCAAGGCTTCATGGACAGCAGTAGATGCACAGTTTCTCTACTCACCAGAATTAAAGTCTTACTGTGGATATATACATAATGGTCCTTTCCAAGAAGATGACTACCTAATTTCAGGTAGAGAATACCAATAAACTAGTAACAACACAATTAATACATATATAAATTAAAAAAGATGGCACATTGCATACCAATACTTTCAACATTATCATTATTCCCAATCTAGTCTATGTTATTTCTTGGTCACTTTCCATCCCATTTTTGGAGGGATAAGCAAGTGGCAGTGAGGTATTGTCAGTTCCTGTAGAGATATGAAGCTTGCTTTACAAGACTACAGATTTTCTGAGAAAAGGGGATGGGGTGACAAAGTGGTTTAATGACACTGGAACTGCTGGCCAGAAATGGTCTGCACTCCGGTGGTTAGAGCCCAGCTCTGTGAGACAGAGTGAGATCCCATAACTAGATCCCTAGCTCCTTCACACCCAGCCATTCGAAAGTGTACAACATTGCAAGTAGATAAATGGGTACCACTTCAGTGGGAAACCTGCATTTCTGTGTGAAGAAAGCAGAAGTCAAAGCTGGACCTGGCCAGATGCAAGCCATTGTGACACAAGGTGAGGCGAGACCAATGGATGAGCCCAGAAGAGCCAGCAACCCGAGCACTGCTTCTTTGCTGGTGTAAAGCTAGTTTGCCACCAAGGATATGCACTCAAGCATCAAATAGATGAGCTAGCAATCTAAGCTGCCAGGCCTACATTGGGTCTAGCATGCGTAGATTTCCCTGACATTGTACGCCATAGGGTAAACAAATAATAAATGTTGAGAAAAGGAGCAATTTGGCTTATTTGGAACTGACATCATTCCCTACTTAAAATGTAGAGCAAACACCAACAAATTTTCAAGAGGTTTTGACAAGTCACTGTGAACAAATCTTTAGTCACATATTGACTCCATTTTTTATGTATCTTTTCTATTTGAAAAGGGACAGTTTATGAAAATCATCTTAAAATCTCAACGTGCAGCTTTGCAAAACCATGGGATCAAGTAAGTCGTAGACAGAAAAAACACCTCATCGGTCTCGCTGGTAGGGATTGCAGTACTATTTGTGCAACGTTATAAACTTCAGGGCCATTGCTGTCAATATGCCAATGCTTGGAGAAAGACAATAAACCAGATGAAGCTGAATGCTTCTTACAAGAAAGCAAATGTTCAAAACAAGATGGGCAGCAAATATATCTAATAAATGAAATGAAAAAAAAATATTGATTTAAGAGTGTCATTTATTTATCAGATATGTATGTTCTTAATGTTGTTCCAGCTTCTTATATACAAATAATAAAACATCCACAGTAAATATCATTGATAAGACAGGTAAACAAACAAACACTGTACAATTTACTATCTTAAAAACAGTTTTCTGAAATACAGCAATACTGTGATAATTTCCCAACAACTCACAAGTTAATTGAATAGCAAGGTGCCATTCAAGTATGGAACAGCTCAGTTTTATCACTTTCTGTAAGGATGAGATAGGGGAAATCATCTTTTCTCCAAAGGGAAGCTGTTCCCTAGGATTGGTGCTGTGATGGAAAGACATAATCTCCTAATTTCCCTTCAGTCCCATTTAGCTTATAGGAATCTGGAGTTGCTGTGATTATGATTTATGTATTGTAAATGTCAATCCTGGTTGGAGAAGGTGGTCCTGAAGATACTGTAGTGCCAGCCACATGGGGCTCTATTAGACAAAACCAGCCCTTGGATTTTCACTCAGAAAATTATCAGTAACTTGTGCAGGGCATTGAACACATTACCCTCTCATGGTAACTGCCTAAGAAAGGAGATAAACTATTGTAAAACAGTCCCCAAACTTTGCAGGTGATCTAAAGGATAGCAGGCTGATAATAACCCAAGCTAATGAGTAGTACAACAGTACTAGAAGCGGGGAACTACCCCAAACAAAGTCCTGGAAAAGATCATTAACTATACAACCAATGTTGTTTCTGTCCCCTGCCTGGGAATAAATCCTGACTGAAAGGGACCCTCCCAAAAACGCAGTTTCTCCAGAGTTTTGTGGTTGCCTTGTCAGTATCTTCTCCCAGAAAGGAAGGTTTCTGATGGGGTGGTCTTCCAATGGGCCAGATGNGGGCTGTGGCTCTTAAAGAGGGGGCGTATCGCAGTCTCCTTCCATGTGTCATCGTGTCCCAGCTACTGGCAGCAAAGAAAGGGAGATCTCCTTTTCTGTATCTACTGTAACGTTGGAACATCTGAAGAATGTCTACAAGGGGATCCAAAGTACAATGAAAATTCAGCAATGCAATTCAGTGCAAACATTCAATAAGCAACTGAGCCGTCTTTCTGAAGGATATATGGAACCTGTGCACCGAGGCTTCTAAGGAGAGAGAACTGAATACAAGGATAGGTAGCAAAAGGATTCTTCTGCTAATATGTAAGGCCATAATCAGAAAGAGACTTACTTGACCGCTGGGACATTGCAATGGCTGGAATGCTGAAGACCCATCACCAGGACCCTTTGCCCAGTGCTGCCACAAGTTTAAACGGTTGCTGAATGAGAAGTCATAACCTGGGAACCTACGTTTATATTCATGGGGTCTGAGCTCTGACAAATCGATCTGATACAACAGAGAATGCTGAGGTGCCTGAATCAGCAAGAAAAAAAAAAAGAACCGCTTACTCCATATAATCTATTCCCCAACAAAAATGCAGGCCAAGCACACAGAGAAATGAGGGGCACACCTAAGAATGATTATGTAAAGAAAACATAGTCATAACTCATTATATTTTCCCCATGCTAAGAATATAATGCTAAGAATATAATCCACTTGGATCTCAAATCTAATAGTAGCCTCCTCTTGCAACTATCCAGTCTTGTCTACAGAGCCTTTTTTAAGGAACCTTAGCGAATTAGTTACCACCATAAAAAAAAAAAGATCATCTATGTCTTTTTAAAAAAAAATTCAAGGGATCCAGTAAGGAAAATAATATTTTCTGAGCAGTTAATACTTCCATCTTTTTAAATTTTTGATAAAAAATGAATTGTTGGTTCAACCACTGCATTTCTTAAGGCTCCTAAAGTTGCAGGTGACTGTTAGAAGATCTGGGCCATACTCTTCAATGCTTATGTTTCAGCTGCATATCCAGCCAAGCAAAGATTGTACAGTAGATAATATTCAACTCAGGTTTGGCAGCCAAGATCCCTATATCATGAAGTCTGCAAAAGTCTTGGACAGTTATTTTTTTGAATGAAAGTGAATATACGTGTCCCAGGATAATGTTGCAGGATCCCATCTGGGTCAGTCACTGGGAGCAGAGGGTTAGTCTTCCAAGTTTTCGGACTCAGGAAACTTCTCTCTAGCAGAGATATTTTTTCCTCATCCTCCCCCCACCCCATTAGTTACTGAAAAGAAGAACTGATGCCAGAAACACAAATGGCTGATTTTTATGGTCAGATAATGTAACATACGCTGTGTCCAAACCTGTCTTCCAGAAATCTAATGTATGCAGCAAACCAAATGGGGACATATTATGCTGCCAGTTCTTTGAGAAATCAAGTGTGGCTAGTTTGAATGGCAACTATTAACATGAAGGCAAGAGAAAATTTGAGAGAAGGGTGAGGGGAAGCTTTAAATACCAGCAGAATATGCTAGGAAACAAAGTTTGCCTCTGGAGAAGAACCCAGGAGCAACAGAGAATAAGGTGAGGAAAAAACAGTCAATTTCTTTTGTAGCAAACTCTCTAGGGGTGCCAGTTTGGTGTAGTGGGCAAGACTGGTAGGACCAAAGCTTTAAATCTGAAGTTGTTCCACAGGATGAAACACCCATGACCTTCCCTAATAATAATAATAAAGTTGGAAGGGACCTTGGAGGTCATCTAGTCCAACCCCCTGCTCAGGCAGGAAACCCTATACCATTTCGGACATACCAGTCTCTTCTTAAAAACCTCCAGTGTTGGAGCATTCACCGCTTCTGGAGGCAGGTTGTTCCACTGATTAATTGTTCTAACTGTCAGGAAGTTTCTCCTTAGTTCTAGGTTGCTTCTCTCCTTGATTAGTTTCCATCCGTTGCTTCTTGTCCTGCCTTCAGGCGCTTTGGAAAAAAGCTTATATTTCAGTACTTGAATCATCCTGTTCTATGACCAATTGTAGAACATAATTGTCACAATAATAGGACACAATTGTCACAATTTGTCTTTAATCTTTAGCTGGTGCTCTCTCATTCAACGCTCTTCCAGAAAGACTGCTGCAGAAAGGAAACATTACCTCTGTCCTAAGCGAGTGGCTTCATGCAAAGCAAGAAATGGATACTACAAAACCATATGGATTTTTCCTAGCCAGCTTCCTTGTCCTCATGCTCTTGGGGGATCTCACTGAGGCCTGCCAATGTACGCCACTAAGTCTCCGGAAAGCGTGTTGCGAACATAACTTTGGTGAGTTTTGAAAATGAATATTTTTCTCCCATCCCTTACCACTCCCCATTTCTCTACTTTGTAGGTTTTGCTGCCAGCCTTAATCCTTCCAGTTGTAGCAAAATCATTCCTGTCATGAAAGCCGAATATATTTCTTATTTCAGAATCCTTTGTGAATAAGACTAAGCAGCACCAATGAGTTTGTTCTGTATTGAAAAATCTGCAATTTAAAACCTCTTACTGGAAAATCTCTCTCACACCCTCTCTCTCTCTCCTTCCTTCTCTAGTGATGAGGGTCCTATTTCTGGGTGTCCAGCGGGATCCTGACTCTCCTTCGTATTTGCAGATGAATAAATTTTCTGTTCAGGTTATTCAGGTAAGCCTCTCATCTTCCTGAAACATATGACAAAGAGCAAATTGGCAGATATTCAATCTTTTGTGAAGGGATATTGTTCCTCCCATGACAAATTCTCCTGACCTACTCTTGCCCTTATCAAATACTGAATTATTTTTCTTTCTGAAGGTATTCAAGGGTTCATGGAGAGCAGTAAATGCACGGGTTCTCTACTCGCCAGAATCAGAGTCTGACTGTGGATATATACATCAAGGCCCTTTCCAAGAAGATGACTACCTAATTTCAGGTAGAGAATACCAATAAACTAGTAACAACACAATGAATACATATATCAATTAAAAAGGATGGCACATTGCATACTAATATTTTCAACATTATCATTATTCCCAATCTAGTCTATGTTATTTCTTGGTCACTTTCCATCCCATTTTTGGAGAGATAAGCAAGTGTCAGTGAGGTATTGTCAGTTCCTGTAGAGATATGAAGCTTGCTTTACAAGACTACAGATTTTCTGAGAAAAGGGGATGGGGTGGCACAGTGGTTTAATGACACTGGAACTGCTGGCCAGAAATGGTCTGCACTCCGGTGGTTAGAGCCCAGCTCTGTGAGACAGAGTGAGATCCCATAACTAGATCCCTAGCTCCTTCACACCCATCCATTCGAAAGTGTACAACATTGCAAGTAGATAAATGGGTACCACTTCAGTGGGAAACCTGCAATCTTTACAGTCACATATTGACTCCATTTTTATGTATCTTTTCTATTTCAAAAGGGACATTTTATGGAAATTATGCTGAAATCAGAAAGTGCATCTTTGCAAAACCGTGGGCTGAAGTAAGTAAAAGACAGAAAATGAACCTCTACGGTTTTGCTGGTAGGGACTGCAGTGTCATTTGTTAAGGTGACCAACTTTTTTACAATGAAAAGGAGAACACAAATAAATTGAAGAAAAAATATCGTAAATAAAAGAAACATTTTATTCATTGCAGCAGAATACATGCAGCAGAATACACTACAATATGATAAACGCATAATAAAAAACATTTGTAACAATAACATTTTGTATTGCAATTATGCTTACATGCCTATTAATTATTATTTAAATGAGTACTTTTCCATTGAATGAATATTTTTTGTCAATCTATCATCTTCTAACAATATATTGGAAATATCTGAACAAGAAATATCCTTCATATTGAATTTTACGGCAAGTGCTGCAGCTAGAGTATCAACATTCAATCTCAATTTCTCACTTTTCCAAAAATCATTAGCAATTGAAAAAACCCTTTCAACTGCTGCATTAGTTCCAGGGCAGCACAACATAAATTGAACAAGAATAAATCAATTTTCACATGGAATATGTTTTTGAAATGGCTGAATATTTTCACCCATCTTTTATCAATGTCAACGTGTTTATTTTCCCATTGTATTAATTTTTCGGAATTTAAAAATACATTCAGTCTTCTAATTTCTTCAAAGAGACAATTGTCATCTATTTTAATGTCTGGCATTTCTTTAGATAAAAACTCAACACAAGATTCAATATCTGTCCAATATACTTGCGATGAAGTAAAAAAAAACAACACCATAGAAAACTGTTATTTCCTGTGATGTTTGTTTCAGACCATTCTTTGATATATTGAAAACATGTTTGGTAAAAATTCTGCACTTCTTTGATAAACTTTTCTATTATGCCTGGATTTGATTCCTCTAAGTCTGACAATTTTCTTTTTATAATTAAAGGAAGAAATTTTTCTTCAAATCGAGTTTTATATTGAAGGTTAAAGTCATTCAAAATAAGATTAACTTCTGTAGCTGAAATGTGTTCACCTTCAATCTTTTGAATCGTTTTGTGAAAAATAGATGCTTGATTATGTACAAAATACATTAATATCTCAAATATTTCATTATTGAAAAATGATTCCAGGATTTTAGGACATTTGTCTAAACTTAAAAAATATGAACGGAGAGGCTCAAATAATTGTAGAACACGCTCTATAGCAGGTGTTAGAGCTGCTATATTCTAGGATATAGCTGCTATATAGTTAGGATATTCTAACTTTTGAATATCCTAAAAGTTTTTTGTATTGAACATTCGCTTCTTCACAAAATTGTTTTAAAGTAGCCACATGAACGGTAAAACGACTAAAATACAAATAAATTGTAGTTATTATTACTTCTACATCAATTGGTATGGCACATGACGCCGTGTTGATTGCATTTGACAAAATATGTGCATTACAACCTATTCCTAGTATTTTCCTTTGGAGTAAATCTTGTAATTTTACATACACATTATTCACCCCTTTGCGTCTTCGTCCACCAAAATTTGTGTTTGTATTATCAGCTGTTAGTGCAACAACTTTGGATTTCAAATTGTTTTCATTTATTACTCTGTATAGATGGTTTGACAAAATTTCAGCAGTTTCGCCCTCAATGGATTCTAAATGTAAAATTTTTACTTGAATGCCCTTGGTAACATTAAAATATCTTGCTAGTATTGGATACAATTTAGTTTCATTATGATTGGATGCATCAGATAAAACCGTTACAAATGCTGCAGTTTCCAAGTCTTCTGTAAGTATTTTGTCACAGTAATTTTTAAATACTAATTTAATAATAGCCTCACATTTTGTCCTGGCGCATGAAAATTTAGCATTGTGAAACTTTTTCAATAATTTAGTTGTACAATCCATACTACGAAAACTTTGATTGTGAATTATGGTATGGTATGGAATATAAATGTTCCCTCCATTGCAGCTAACTATTTTTCATCTTCAGAATACTTTGAAGTTTAAAAAAAACTTGTTACTTTACAACTGGAAGCAGATGCATCTGATGATTGCTTATGTTTCTTGGTGGTCAAGTGTTTCATAATAGCTGCTCTGCCTCCAACAGCAGCAATTCCTATTGGCTTTCGAAAGCCAATAGGGGGGAGTAGTACAGCTCATGCAAAAGTTGAAAAAAAACCATTAAAAAAAGGTGCCGGAACACCATTCTGATCGTTCTATGAGAAAAAAAAAGCCCTGCAGATTAGTCTTCAAATATCGAAAAGGAGGACATGTAGGAGGACACTTTTCGAGGGAGGACAGAACTTACAAAAGGAGGACTGACCTCCCTAAAGGAGGACGGTTGGTCACCTTACATTTGTGCATCATAAACTTCAGGGCCATCGTTGTCAATATGCTAATGCTTAGAGAAGGACAAATAAACTAGATGAAGCTGAATGCTTCTTACAAGAAAGCAAATGTTCAAAACAAGATGGGCGGCAAATAAATCTAATAAATGAAATGAAATAAAATATTGATTTAAGAGTGTCATTTATTTATCAGATGTGTATGTTCTTAATGTCATTCCAGCTTCTTATATACAAATGATAAAATATCCACAGTAAATATCATTCATAAGTCAGGTAAACAAACAAACACTGTACAATTTACTATGTTAAAAACAGTTTTCTGAAATACAGCAATACTATGATAATTTCCCAACATCTCACAAGTTAATTTAATAGCAAGGTGCCATTCAAGTATGGAAAAGCTCAGTTTTATGTAGAGAATGGAGCCTCTGAGACCAGCAAAACATGCCCCAGGATGCTTCAATCTGTATTCCCTTTTTGAAACATCTGCATCCTTGGGATAGCATTGCACAGTGTATTACAGTTTGTGGAGCATGTTACCTAAGGCCTCAACTGAAACTATTTACCAAATCGGAGTTTGAGCAATGTAAGATTGCCTTAAATTTACTCTTAAAGTAACTTTTAAGCATCCTAAAGAATAATAAACATTGTCTTTGTCTTCCCTTGTCCTTAAATGATGCTACTGAAACTATTTTAGTAGCACTCTTAAAAATGGAGTAGAGGCTTATTATATGATGTGATGAGTTGCTAACTCAATAACGGGGGAGGTGCTATATTTACATTAAGAATGCAGAACGTTTCTTACAAACCTTGCCAAAACCCTAAATCAAATCCCATAGAAAACAACACAAGGCAAAGCCTTAAACAGGTCATCTTTCATTTCTATTCCCTCTTCAGAGACAACCATCCATCCTACTTCCAGGCCTAATTTTGCAAATTCCAGTATCAAAAGCAACCTACTGTGATTGGAACTAATATTCAAACATGTTTATAGTCTACAAAATATGTAGGTTTAATAGGTTTGGCAGTAAACAATACTCCAAACAAGGAACTATCAATTAAAACAAACAAGCTAACTGTAAACAATAGCCTAATTAAGGAACCACCAAGACCACTTCCACCAACACTGAATAGGCAATCCACTAATTTTTAAAAATAAGAACATGCCTCACAAACTTCTAGAACTGAAGATGTTAGTCTGGTAATGAAACATCTGTAAGAAAACAACCAAGCTCCAAGAGCACCCCACAGTTCAACCCTGAGCTACAAATATTCTCTTCTATTTGTACCTGCAGGTTTAACAGCCCAGTTTTCTCCATTACCATCCACGGTGACAAGCTTGTGAGTGATTTCAAAAAACCTAAAGTAGATATAAAAGTTTACTAAACTAATCAGGATGTAAAATGAGCTCTGCATGAGTGAACAATGGCCAACCAAGACTGCAATTAATTGGATCAAATGGAGAAAAAGAGGAAGGCCAAAGAAAACCTTTCAGGAAGATCTGAAAAACATCAACTTTAAATGGAAGGATGTGGAGACTGTAGCTGGGGACCAAGAACTGTGGAGTACTCTTGTAGCCCAATGTGCTTGGTACAGGACGTGAGAGAGGAAATGTGGAGGGAACATTGCACGCTCCCTTGATCATAATAAGTGTATCTTGGGATCCTCATGTGAAATTGATCGACAGCAAATTCAGGACAGATAAAAGAAAGATACTTGTTCATAGAAATAAAATGAAGTTACAGAAGTTATGACATGGCGACAACTTTTTGCTAAAACATCTATAAGAGAACAGAAATAGTACTGTATATGAAGGTATACAACTAACCAAATAATGGATGCTATATAGATATTCCAGGATCAGAAGCACTAAAAAAATGGTGCCTTCCTATTCTCATGCTGGACTTTCTGAAAGATCTCAGGAAGTAGGTGATTGTTCTGATACACTTGCATTCCTTTTATATTGCTATGTTTTGGATGGATGGATGTAACTGCATAAGGAGATGGAACATGTAGAGCTAGCCTAGAGACAGTTCATTAGCCTCACATCATCAAAACCTATCCAACAGTTGTAAGTGAGCTATAAGAATGCAGCTCATAAATTAATGGTTCTATTGGTCCTGCAATGGTCAGGAAAACTTGATTAGCTTGTCTTACTATTAGTAAGGCAATGGAGTGTTAATAAGTTAGGGTTTGTTAAGATATTGAATTTAGTAGCTGGAACAGTAAAGTACACAATGGGCCAAACACACAGTTGTAGTTGAATGGTTGAAGAGTGCTGGCTCATTCATGAGGCAATCTAGGCTATGATGTTAAGACTCTAGAAAGAGTTCAGAGAAGAGCAACAAAGATGATCAGGGGACTGGAGGCTAAAATATATAAGGAACGGTTGCTGGAATTGGGTATGTCTAGTTTAATGAAGAGAAGGACGAGGGATGAGCAGTGTTCCAATATCTCAGGTGTTGCCACAAAGAAGAGGGAGTCAAGCTATTCTCCAAAGCACCTGAAGGTAGGACAAGAAGCAATGGATGGAAACTAACCAAAGAGAGAAGCAACCTAGAACTAAGGAGAAATTTTCTGACAGTTAGAACAATTAATCAGTGGAACAACTTGCCTCCAGAAGTTGTGAATGCTCCAACACTGGAAGTTTTTAAGAAGAGACTGGACAGCCATTTGTCTGAAATGGTATAGGGCAGCGGTTCTCAACCTATGGGTCGCGACCCCATTTGGGGTCGATCGACCATTTCACGGGGGTCACCAAGCAAGGCTGTCCGCCATTTTTTCCCCCTTTTCTGGCGGGTGCCTTACCTCCCTTGAGCTGGGTCAGCTGGTGGTCAGCCTGCTCCGTCTCTGCCGCTTGCCAGCTATGCCTCGGCCGGCGCAGGGGGCGGAACCACGCATGCGCGGCGCTCCCGGGCAGGGAAAGTCCTCGACTTACGACCGGTTGGTTAGTCCTCGACTTACGACCGGTTTAGTCCTCAACTTACGACTGGTTGGGGGTCGCGGCATTAAAAAGGTTGAGAACCACTGATATAGGGTTTCCTGCCTGAGCAGGGGGTTGGACTAGATGACCTCCAAGATACCTTCCAACTTTATTATTATTATTATTATTATTATTATTATTATTATTATTATTATTATTATTATTATTATTATTATTATTATTATTATTGTTGTTGTTGTTGTTGTTGTTGTTGTTGTTGTTGTTATTGTTATTGTTATTGTTGTTGATGATGTTGTTGTTTGCTGTGGGTATAAAGGGGGAGTTTCCCTTTTTTCCCGCCTTTTTCTTCTGTGCGTTCTGTATGCTGTTCGATTTACCTCATGATGTTCCTAGGTCCCTATCTTGTCTGCTGTAAACATAAGTGATAAATATATTTATTTATATAAAACTACAAATTTGTGTCAATGGCTTTAACTTCATCTGGACAGCCGCTGTGCAATTCCTTGACAGGGTTGGGTGTGGGAAGCAGGAGTGCAAACCGCATTCACCATTCCAGTTCAGAATCCCCATTCTCAGGTTTAATGTTCATGAGAGAGCAACGGCACAACATGCTCTCTTGGTTTCACCAGGTCTCATCTGTAAAATAAGGGCTTTAAAGGGCACTCCAGAAGGCCTTAAATGTCTTGTACCAGGTGTTGAGCTAGAGCAGTGGTTCTCAACCTGTGGGTCGGGACCCCATTTGGGGTCGATCGACCATTTCACGGGGGTTGCCAAGCAAGGCTGTCCGCCATTTTTTTTGTCCGCCATTTTTTTTTGTCTGCCATTTTTTTCCCCTTTTCCGGCGGGTGCCTTACCTCCCTTGGGCTGGGCCAGCTGGTGGTCGGCCTGCTCCGTCTCTGCCGCTTGCCAGCTACGCCTCGGCCGGCGCAGGGGGCGGAACCACGCATGCGCAGCACTCCCGGGCAGGGAAAGTCCTCGACTTACGACCGGTTGGATAGTCCTCGACTTACGACCGGTTTAGTCCTCGACTTACGACCGGTTTAGTCCTCGACTTACGACTGGTTTACTCCTCGACTTATGACCGGTTGGGGTCGCGGCATTAAAAAGGTTGAGAACCACTGAGCTAGAGTGATTCGAGACCCTTCTGGATATATGATAGATTTGTCTTCTTGACTAGTTCTTCCATCTAATTATTGCTATTGTTATATGTTTTTGTATATTTGTTGTTTGTTTTTACACTGGATGTCACCAAGAGTCAGTTGGAGTAGGGCAGCATCCTAGTTGAATAAGATAAACAAATCAATACATAATAAGATGGGAATACAATATTGAAAAAGAAGTGAGGGGCCATGTTCATTCTCAGTTATGCTCAACACTCTCACATCCCCAATTTTTTTCTTTACCCTCTGTCCCTCTCCACTGCTGAACTTTTCATCCATTCCATAAATTTTTTCTTGGTCACTTTTTTTTCTGCCCTCAGCTTTTCTGTCCTTTTGTCATCTTAAACACTGCTTTTCTTCCCCTGTCGCACTCTACTCTCTTAATTGCCTTCTACTTTCTCTTTGCTTTCTGTGCCTTTGTCCACATCTCTTCCTCCTCTCTGTTTTTCTGTTTGGCTTTTCTTTTTTCCCCCTTTTTTTTATTACTCAGGTGGTAGTTTTCCCAGTCCATGCATGATGTTTAAAAATGGTTTATCCTTGCTAAAACACCAGGAATACTCTGAGGAAAATTTGATTGATTGATTATGTGCCATCAAATTGTTTTCAGTTCCTAGCAACCACATAGATTTTCTCTGAGTGGAAAACTCATTTTGAAAAATGCAAAAACTTTATGTTCTTTGGTCACAGTTCTTTCTTCAGCTGCAGTCTACACTAGAATAAGAACATTTGACAACTCCACAGTCCATCTAGTCATATGATATCACTTTGTCTTGTCTCCAACCCAGAATTTACAAAGTCTGATGTCATCTCTTCCTGAGCCTAAAAGCTAGTTAATTAATTAATCTGACAGGGTTCTGCTGTTGCAACAAGTTATGAAAGGAGGGGAAAAAACCCTTCTTTCCTTCTTTTTGTTAAGTGGTGGTCACTTAATAATTTGCATGCATGTTATTTAGGTAGCTGCAAAAATCCCTTTCCTTAATAACTGGTCAGCATGATATACCAGCCACATTATGATAAATCATTCTTCTGCTTTATTTTTATTTACTGGATCATATCGTTCCATTATGTTTTCCTTCCTACTTTGGCATTCCATAATCAAAATACAAGCAGCACAATTTGCTTGCATGTTCTGTCAATAGCCTGAACTTGACCATAGCACTTGCCAGCTTCCTGTTCTTCATTGATAGTTGAACCTAAACCTAAACCTGAATAATTAGCGTATTAAAGGACCATCTGTGAAATCTAATTGATGTTACTCAGTCACTGACTACATTTTATCCAAGAACTGTCCTTACTATAAAAGCAGCACCATTCCTGTGGTTTTTCTGTCCTGAGTAGTAAAAAACTGAGTAGTAAAAAATGATCTTTCAAAATGAAGGGGTGAGATTCTAGTCCATTTCAATTCATTAATGCTCAATGTATAATCAGTTCATCTCATCTTTCAATGCGTTGAATTTTCCTGCTTATGCTTCTTACAGTCCTTGTTCCTACTGTAATTCTGCCTTCAGATTTCCTTTTTCTTCCTCAGCAACTGAATATGCAGAAGGCTTTTATCTAGACATAGATTGACCAATCACAGGTCTAAAACAAAAACAGGAAAGAGTTTGGTTTCGGGGTTTCTTGAATAGCATGTCAAGGACTATACTCCAAAAGTTGGGTTCATTTTTTATTTTACATTGATTTTAATTGTAAATTTGGTAGTGATTATACTTTAATTTAAAACAATTATTATTTGAATTTATAATGTTTATGTTTACATTTTGTTTTGTTTTATCATGTGGGGGAACTTAGAACAAAAACATTAACCTAAGTAGCTATTTCCTGTACCAGCTGGAGGTGCTATAGACTAGGTTTCATAGCCTTTTCTTGAAGAGAATAGAGCTTTTTTTTTTTAATAGTGATGCAATGTCCCAGTATTCTAGCACCCTCTATTGATTAAGGAAACACCTGCACTTCTTTTCTTCTTTTTTGATGGGTTGGAGAAATAAATAGATGAATGAATGAGTGAGCAGGACTTGGAGAAAGTGGCATTTGGATAATAAAAATTGAAAAAGGTCAGGCAGATGTGGGGGAAGCAGAAGAAATGCAGATTAGACTTGGTGAGAGCAGTAGCAATTGGGGCCAAGATGATTATGGTGGCGGTAAGCATGATAAATAGTCTGAGAAAACAGCAGGAAGCCCTGAAACAGTAACTAATGTGACACAGGGATCTAAGTAGGGAAAGACATTATATTCTTTATGCCATTTCTAAAGAAGGAGCACTGGCAATCCAGAAAGCTTGCTGAATCAAGCCAAAGGTCTAGTTAGTTCACCCTATTGTTTTTTACATTGGCCAAACCTGTCGCCAGAAACGCTATAAACAGGTGACAATAAATAAGAGTCATTAGGTGTTGGATGGAATACAAATAGGTTGAATACAGGTAGTCTTTGACTTCCAACCATAATTGGGACCAGGATTTCCACTGCTAAGCAAGGCAGTTGTTAACTCGAGTCTATGGTCTATAACTAGAGCATAGACCTTAGACTCTAGTTTTAACTAGAGACATGATCTATATTCTATGGTAAGCGCCATGGTGGTGCAGTGGTTAGAAAGCAGTATTGCAGGCTAATTCTGCCAACTGACAGTTCGATTCTGACCGGTTCCAGGTTGACTAAGCCTTCCATCCTTCTGAAGTGGGTAAAATGAGGACCCAGATTGACTCTGTAAACCGCTTAGAGAGGGCTATAAAGCACTACGAAGCGGTATATAATCTAAGTGCTGTTGCTGAGTCATGCCCAATTTTAGGACCGTTTTTTGCCAAAGTTAAGCGAATTACTGTAGTTATTAAGTGAATCACACATGGTTGTTAAGCACATCCAGCTTCCCCGGTTGAATTTACTTGTCCAAAACCGGCTAGAAAGGTCCTACATGGCAATCAATGAACCTGGTATGCTACAACCACCATTAATACATGCTGGTTGCCAAGTACTTGAAATTTGATCAGGTGATCGCAAGGATGCTGCAAAAGTAATAAGTGAGAGGACGTGCTGTAAGTCACTTTTTTCAGTGCCGTTATAACTTAGAGCAATTGCTAAACAAATGGTTATAAGTTAAGGAGTATCTGTAAAGAAATACACCATAGAGGTTTGCCATTTGTATTTTCCAGAAACTGGAATTTTGAAGCATCTTGACTCTATTGAGGCTAAACCCATTTTACAGCTTCTCCCTCCCTTCTTCTCCTAACAAAGAGTCACAATCAGAGCTGCCATCAAATGGAAGTGGAGTGGCCTGGCCCCACAGCCTATGTGTGATGTGAGGCTAAACTTACCTGGCTTTTGGACTTTCAGCATTCCTTATCCTAGAAAGAACTCTAAAATGGTTCTCTCTCCTTCATCTCAGGAAGAACTAGCATGACACTATATGAGTTATTTTTTTGCATACCAGATTACACAGTGCAAGCAGACAACTATTGCTGCTGTAATGCCAATGGCCAATAGTCGTATACAGGTGGTCTTTATTTAGCAACTGCATTTAGCAATCATTTCCCATTATGAGTGATGAAAAAGTAACTTTACAACCAATCTTCAACTTTAGGGCCTTTCTTCAACAAAGGTAAGCTGAAGTAAGATGGTAAGCACAGTTATGGTTTCTCTTAGTAACCACTTCACTTAAGAACCAAATTGCCAGTCTCAACTGTGGTTGCTAAATGAGAAGTATCTGTATTTAAAACCCTTTAAATGGTGTCTGTCCATTTTCTTTCATGAAAAATTATTTTTGATACACGCCTCTCACTCATGTGAGATACATACATGATGATACATGCCTCTCACTCACCCTACCACTCGCCTTTTCTTTGCCAAGAGAGCCCCAAATGTATCCTGGCATCACAGAGAGGATTACCTCAGTCCACCAATTTATTTTGGTTAAAACTGTTCAAAGGATTATCGTAATTTCTAATCAGTTTGAATTGCATTGACAATGGACACAGCTCATTCTTTTTCCACGCATATGTTTTCTAAAGAAACTCACCTTGTCCAGACAATTAACAGAGAAGGATGAATCTACTCCAGGAGCCTTTAATTACACCAGTATATAAACAAAATAAATATTTACTTTTTTATATGCTTGTCTGAGTCAGCTCTGCGTTTCTTCCCTGTCAATGTTGGGAAGTGAAGTAACATCCATGCAATCTAATTTTTCGGATCCGTTACAATGTTGCCACAATGTCAATACTCAGTGTAGCTTTGTATTGTACTATAAAACAGCATCAAAATCTTTTACTGGAAATTATTATGTTCAAAACGCTATACAGCCTAAGCATAAATTCCCCTCGACTTTAAATGGCTGCTATTTTTTTTAAAGTAGACTACATGATCCATGGCAGCAAATGAGACTGCTGCCCTTTACAAAATGGCTTCCTAGCCACATTTTACTACTATAATGAGCAAGCAACTGCTTTAAATGGTGTGTTTGCATACAGTATACCCTTACTTATTTTACATTGGAATTTTGTTTATAAAATAGAAGTAATACAACAATAAATGCTGTTTTTTTAAAGTAATGTTTTATATTGATCTCACATGTTTCAGTGTGAAGAAGGGTCTTTTTTTAAGAATGTGGGACATTGCAAAAAATATTTTCATTGCTAGGATACATCAACAAAGTTAAAAAACAGAGTAAGAGTCTTATCAAATCAAGGTAACTATCCATGTAACCCAGCATTTTGTATCTCAACAGGACCAACGTGTACTTTTGGAAGCTCACCGACAGGGACAGATTACACCAAGCTGTCATTGACTCCTTGAGGCAACATAGACAGAAGAAAATCCACACCCCTTTGTTCTCATAATACACATACTTGCTTTCATCTATCCACTTTTCCATTCTGATGTCATGATACCCCTTTCTCTTCATATCTCTTCATATGTAGTGCCTGTATGTGTATACTGATTTCATTCCAGTGACAAAACATGCATTTTTCCAGCAAGCCTTCAGATTTTTAATATAGATATATTTATTTATTTATGTTTTTTACATCACTGATCCATTGAAACTTTGATTCACAGAGACAGAATCACAGCAATAGGAAAGGCCTCTATTCCCACAAAAATAGTGTGCGAGGGGGATGCACTTTCCAGACAAGAATAAATAACAAAGATACCAAGTTAGCACTTTAAATTGTCCTTCCCAGATCTCTTGGTGGCAAAGGAATAGATCTCTGGGGAGAAGAGGCTGAAGAATGGAAAGGGGGTGTACTACACAGGGATCGAGCCTCTGCTGCATCCCCTCCCCAACCTGACAGTAAGTTGCAAACACAGCTCAAAGCGTCATGTCACAACACAGCTACAACACGCGACTTTGCAGCTATCAGACCATCACGCGTTAAGTGGCGCTTTACCCCTGTCCCCGTGACCTTTCAAAGAAGGGGACAAGAGTAATTGACACAGCTTTAGGGATAAAGGAGAATCACAAAAATAGAGTGGGAAGTTTCTCTCTTGAGTTATATACAAGGGGGAGAGGGTGGGGACCAAGTTCTGCTTTTGGATGTGAACCCCTTGTGTGTCCATCGGGGATGAAGTTTTATTTCTTCAGTCATCAAAATAGCAAAAGCATACCTTGGCTATAGTGGCAGTACTATGGCTGTTTTGGGAGAAGAGCAGATAGATTTGATTGGCCAAGTGGGAGGAAGAACAGGAAATGGGCTTGACAAAAACAACTGCATTCTCCACCGCAAACTGAAATCATTGGCCAATTGTCTCTCCTCCATGATGGCTGGGTTCTAAATCAGCTTAGCAAAAGGTTTGCTAAGTACCTTATTGGCCCTGCCCAGCACCTTCCTTATGATCAGTAGATGCTAAAGCTTACAGTGGAGTGACAGATTGGGAGTTTTCTGCAGTGCTACTAGGAAGGTGGGGGGGAAAAACAGTGTGAGGTAGGATGGAAAGGTGGTGTGTGTCTAGATTAAGGCTTTGCCAAGTATACGGTTACCAAAACGCATGGGAAGAAGGTTGCACATTGCTGAAGTAGAGGCAGAACCTGCAGCCAAGGCAACAGAGTTGGAAGCAGGCAGCTAAGGAGTGGGGACAACAGGATTGTGCAAAGGGCAAGTGGCAATTGACTGGCTTATTCACAAACAGCAACATAGACATCTTTGTGGCCACAAACACAGACATGGCCCCAGGAGAAGTCCCCTCCCTCATGCTATATATAGAGATCCCTGGAGACCTCTCTCCTCTCCCTTTTTTCCCAGGCCTAGGGACCTCTAGGCTGGGAGAAGAGAATCAGGCATAAAGTTTGCATATTTATATAGAAGAGATGTGGACTTGAGTAATCTGCAGCCTCCAGATGAAAAGGGAGCTCCTGATGAAAGGAAGGAAGGAAGCTTTCTGATAATCGACGGGTTTAACTTGCATGGGGATAGTATATTCTGCAGAAATGGATACAGAATCAGTCATAGAAAACAGAGCAAAAAATTGGTCCTTAGAACGAAGGATGGTGGCAGAAGGAAGATTTAGGATTTTAAGGGAACATAAACAGAGCCTCCTTCCCAGAAGACTGTGTAGTTCTTGTTGCATTTAGGGTACAGTATATATGTGTATCTGTATATATGTGTATCTCTCTCTCTCCCCCAGATAATTGCTCTGTACAGATACCTTCTTCAACTGTAAGCCACCCAGAGGTCACACATGTGAGATGAGCAGCGGTACAAAATCTAATAAATAAATACACAAACAAATGAATTTTAAGCCAACCAACCAACCCACTTTACATTCAGAACGACCGGCCTCAAAAGCCTGAGTATTCCTGGGGATTTAGTATCAACCCATTTTCTAGCGCTGACCATTTCCAGCAGGGGCCATTCCTTTTAACCAGGGATCTCCAGGGATACGTATTGCTTCCCCCTTTCCATGGGATTGCCATTAATGAAGGGGAGGGGAGAAAAAAAATTCTTCAAAATAAGAAAGCGGGGGGGGGGGATAAAAATAAACAAATAAATAGATTCATTTTGGAAGAGCATTCCCATGGGGTGGGGAGGGGGTTGGTCAAAGCAGTGAAGGGACACGGGGTTCAGAGTCTCAGAAGACAGGGGAAGGGAACTAGGCCCGGGGAAGTGAAGGGTCGCAGTACAGAGGGGAAGTCTCTCAGTCGGAGAAGAGGCTGGCGAAGCTCTGTCGGAGGCTGCGGATGCTCTCAGCACGCACTTCATCCTGACTAAGGCTGCCCCGTGGCACCGGTGCCTCTGCAAGGGGGAAGGTATTGGTCAGAGACTGGGATTTGCTAAGGAACAGTGAGGGAGGAATGGGGGGGCAGGAAAGAAGGGAGGGGTAGACGGAGAGGAGAAATGAGAAACACACTATTAAAATCAGGTCAGGCAACAGAACTTGCTTTGTCTGAAATGCTGGGAGAGAAGAAAGGGGAGTTTGGGACTCATTGCCCTCCTTCTCCAAGAGTAGGGTAAGAAGCAAGCACAGAGCCGCCAAAGGGGGGCAAGGCCATTGAGAGGCCGCATTGCCCCCACCCCTCCGGCCCTAATTTAATACTGCAAAGGAGGGTGTGTCCAGTAGGGAAAGATACTAGGGAAATGATCCTGCAGCAGGAAAACATGAGGGAAAAGCTGAAAGAATTTGGAGAGGGAAATTCTCAGGCATTTTCTTCTAATTGAAACTCCCCCCCTCCCTCCCTCCCACCCCACCCACCCCATTTCTTTCCCATTCTTTTCATTACGGAGAGATCCTGTTGAATTGAGAGCAGGGAAGCATGAGCTCCCTCTGTGATTTTGGCAAGCTACAGCAAACAAAAAGCTACAGCAAATATCTGAAGACGTTATTCAGCAAGAAGGGCTTTTCTGAAGCCCTAAGTGCTGCTGCCTTCCTATGTAGCTGTTTCTCTGTTAAAAAAATATCTTCTTGTTGATCTCAACAAAACCAAGCTCCTATAACTGGCATAACGTGCGAATCCAACTGAAAGTGAGGGCAACACTTTCAGTGGTCAAACAATTTCATCCCTGTTTCCATGCCCCCTCTTAGAGGCGGCAAACATGGGAAACACTTGTCACAGGCAGCACAAGTGATTATGAAATACACCTTTCCTAAACTTATGCTAACCCTCCAGCTTCAAATTTATCCTGCAAGGTTTGATTTATATAGTTAGGCATACATTTTTAAAAAATTTCGATTTTTCAAATTTTATCTCAAGAACGTGACATCTTAAAACGTGAGTTTTTTGTGTCCTTTTGAAGGATGACTTTGTATATGTGGAGAATCAATTAACTTTTTTTTTTGTTTCAGGAGGAGGTGTGGGGTTTTTTTTTTTGTATAAAAAGTAGTGTCTAGTTCTCACAGTGGCAAACAAAAGCAAACATAAAAAAGCAAGACAGCTGCAGTGATGTCAGTGAAGAGTTTCTTATAAGCAAGTGACCTTTCATTCAGTGCCCTGCCTTGTCATCCTACTGCACCTAATCCTTTCTCATTTAATATCCTCCCCTAACCTCTTAGTGAACTTTGACAAAAGTGAAAAGGACACAAAATGACAACACACTGAATTTGCAAAACTAACCCTGAATTGGTGTTAGGGGAAAGTGCATGTAGCACTGTTTGTGCCCTTAAGTATCTGAGGGTACCAGATCACCATGGCAACCTACCACACCCTTGTTTAGCTAGGAACAAAATCCCTAAATTGCAAAAATTAAGTCTTGGAGCCTGCCAAACCCTGCTCCCTTCACAGAGAACCCAAGAGTCCAACGCTTACTTCAGCTGGGGCTGGGGTGGAGGAGGCAGATCCTGACTGGGTTTCTGGGCAAGTTGTGGCTTTCCTTGGCTTGGTGGAGGGCGGTTCCCTTGTTGCCCTGGGCCACCAGGACCCTGCCCCTGAGTACTGGGCCTCGGCTGCTGGGTAGTGGGTGGTGATGGGCGCTGCTGCTGTGCTCCTGCTCCCGGTGGGCGCTGCTGAGTCAGGCCCCCTTGGCTGCCCTGCCGTGGATGCTGCCGTGGTTGACCGCCAGCTGCTGGAGGGCGCTGTGCCTGCTGGGGCTGCTGCTGTTGCCCTGGGAGGCCCCCAGATGCTGTCTTGGGCAGGCCAGCCCCTGCAGGCCGCTGCTGCTGCGGGGGGGAACCTTGCTGCCTCTGCTGCTGTCCTCCGCCACTGGGGCTTGGCCCTCTCTGGGGCTGGGGGGACTGTGGAGCAGAGGGGGGGCCCTGCTGGCGAGACTGCTGGACTCCAGGCCCAGGCTGGCGCTGCCCAGCAGGACGTTGCTGGGCCTGCGGTGGGGGCTGCTGGGTAGTGGGGCTGGGCAGACGCTGACCCATTGCAGGAGCACTGGTCTGTGGGGTAAGGCCTGAGAGTTGTTGGCCTTGGGGAGGGGGGCGCTGCTGAGACGGAGGGCGCTGGGAGCCTGGAGGTGGCTGCTGAGGTCCTCCTGAAAGACAGAGGGAAAGCTGTTTTAGCTTACCTAATCTGCTAGAATCCCCTTCCAACAAAAAATTCTGATGCCTCCCGCCCGAGCCACAATTTCCCCAGAAGCATAATTCACCTTGGGGTGGAGGTCTCTGTTGGGCTGGAGGGCCTTGTCTCTGTCCAGCTTGAGCTGGCTGAGCCTATGAATGAAAACAAACAAAAGCAGGAACATGCATCAAAATACATCCTTTTTTCCTTTTGTCCCACCTACCCAGCTATACTTTTCCTATTTCTGCGATATTTTGTCATCTTTGTAGCATCGGCCATGCAATACAAGAACACTTCTGAATCTTTCCCTAGTAGGCTGCCCATTCAGACATTCAATCCAAAAAAAATTAATGAACAGATGACACATGGAGGAATCTTTCTCCACTGGAGCCATCAAATACTAGGAACCATGTAAACTCGTTGCAAAATGTGAAGAATGGATGGACAAACAGAGAGTTTTCCTTGCCCTTCCTTTTCCCCAGATGCTTGGTAATACATGGGGGAGGGCTGGGAAGTGTCTCTAAACAGCTGAAATTTGTCGTGCCAGATGTAATGATAGCAATTTAGCTAAGGAAAAGCTTCAAAGCATGAGAGAAGCATTCTTCTTCACAATACAAACTGTTATGGCAGCCACCAACTTCAATGGCTTTTAAGGAACATTAATAATAGCCATTTTACTTAAGCCGGTTATATACTTCCAGAATTAGAGGCAGTATGCCTCTGAATGCCTATTGCTAGGAACCATGAATAGGAGGACCTGGTGGCACTTGTTAAATTCACAGTGGCCTCTAGCTGGCAGTTACTGTGGGAAACAGAACACTGGATAACATCCAGGAATGCTCCTCTTGAGATCTTGAAAGTGAGACTGGACAAATTCGAAGTAGACAAATCTACCAACATTTATTATCCATGGCAGTTAGGTGAAATCTCTACAGTATTATGCAGGAACACCAGGTGCTTGAGATCAAATAGTTAGAAAGAAATGTTGACTTTGACTTCATCCTATAGGTTTTCCTAAGCCATCTAACTGTGCACTGTCAAAAACAGAATACTGGACTAACACACACACACACAATCTGATCCAGCAGTAGGAACACTTTGCTCAAAGAGTCCCTCATGCTGAAATCTTCTGCCTCTGTTTGACTCACCAACTTTAATTAGAAATTTCAGATACTAACCCTGGTCCTTATGCAGTCAACCTGTACTTGGTTCCCCACTACTGTTGCCATAAACTGAACCCTACTGTAAACTTCCCTATGACAGTTTACTGCTCTGAGCCAGCATTTCCTCCTCCTTCTGACTCCTTTCCTTCAATTTCTTGTAAGTAGTGACTAATCATAAATTGCAGGGGAAAAACAGAAAAAAAGGAATGACGACTGTTGTGTTTCTGATGAAAAACAAAGTCATAATACCTGGGCATGCTGTCCTGAAGCAGAGCGCACAGGGGAGGGCACTGGTGTGCGAGGAATGACCTGGGCCATACGTGACAGTACCAGCTCCACAATCAGCTGCTTATCTTCCTCCTGATGGTCTCCAATCAGAGGCATGGATGATCCCACTACCTAAAGGAAGAACCAGGGGGAAAAAACAGGAAGCTGAGTTGTTTCCCTTAAGTAGAACATGTGTGAATTACTCTAAGACTTTCTGCAGGAAATGACCTTTTATTTTTTTAAAAATGCCTACTTTAAACATTAATGGCACTAGCAAATTAATAACAGAAGTTTCAACTTGGGATGAAAACAAATAGCTAATAAGAAATATGGATAATATCCAGAGAATATCTTTCCTCTGACAGCCCCTTTCCTTGCAGAAGATAATCATCTGCAGAGTGGAGATAATAACAGATGACCACCATTACAGCATATTTGTTGAAAGGATTACGTGTGCTGTGTGTATAAACTCTAAGCAATAGGTTTAACAAAACCACATGGTGCAGTGGGTGGTGACTCAAAGAATACAGTCTGATCCATGTAGCCAGGAAGTAACTGGAACTAAGCCAGTTTGTTCCACTGCCTGTAACATGGAAAACCAATTACACGTCATATCAATAGACAAAACATACATTCACCAAAAACATAGGAAAATGCAGTAGAATCAGAGTGATTCTAGTCAAGCTATTCTCCAAGGCGCCTGAAGGCAGGACGAGAAGCAATGGGTGGAAACTGATCAAGGAGAGAAGCAACTTAGAACTAAGGAGAAACTTCCTGAATGTTAGAACAATTAACCAATGGAACAACCTGCCTCCAGAAGTGGTGAATGCTCCAACACTGGAAGTTTTTAAGAAGAGACTGGACAGC